>NW_024724297.1:0-19310 GCF_018991925.1 Homarus americanus | reverse complement strand
AAGCCTGTTCAACGACCTTATGGCGCCATGAACCTCTAATGGGGACCACCCGTGCCGCTTAGGTGATCGGAGCAACGTTTTACCAAATCCGGCTTCGAAACACGAGGATCCATATATATTTCATTATCCCAATAAAGCATGCGGACTTCTACATATAATCAACACCTCACCCCACCAGGATTCGAACCCACGATCTTATAATTGTGACTGAGGAACGCTACCTATGGGCGATCAGGACACTATAAGCAGTCCTAGACTCTGTTATATTTCACACAAAGCCCGTCCAATTAGCTTATGGCACCGTGAACCACTATAGGGGACCACCCGTGCTGCTTAGGTGATAAGAGCTACGTTTTACCAAATCCGGCTTGGAAACGCCAGGATCCATATATATTTCATTAGCCCAATAAAGCACGCGGACTTCTACATAAAATCAACACCTCACCCCACCCGGATTCAATCCCAAAATCTTATAATTGTGACTAGGGAATGCTACCTGTGGACCACCAGGACACTAAAAGCAGTCCTAGACTCTGTTATATTTCACACAAAGCCTGTTCAATGAGCTTATGGCGCCGTGAAACTCTAATGAGGACCACCAGTGCCGCTTAGGTGTTCAGAGTAACGTTTTACTAAATCCGGCTTCGAAACACGAGGATCCATATATATTTCATTAGCCCAATAGAGCACGCACATTTCTACATATAATCAACACCTCACCCCACCTGGATTCGAACCGACGATCTTAGAATTCTGACCGGGGAATGCTACCTCTGGGCCACCAGGACACTAAAAGCAGTCCTGAACTCTGTTATATTTTACAAAAAACCTGTTCAATGAGCTTATGGCGCCGTGAACCTCTAATGGGGACCACCCGTGCCACTTAGGTGATCAGAGCAACGTTTTACCAAATCCGGCATCGAAAAACGAGGATCCATATATATTTCATTAGCCCAATAAAGCAAGCAGATTTCTACATATAATCAACACCTCACCCCACCAGGATTCAAACCCAAAATCTTATAATTGTGACCAGGGAATGCTACCTGTGGACCACCAGGACACTAAAAGCAGTCCTAGACTTTCAGTAAATTTCGCAAAGCCTGTTCAGCGCTTGAGCTTATGGCGCCGTGACCCTCTACTGAGGGACCACCAGTGCCGCTTGAGTGATAAGAGCAACGTTTTGCAAATCGGCGGCAGGAAACACGAGGATCCATATATATTTCATTAGCCCAATAAAGCATGCAGACTTCTACATATAATCAACACCTCACCCCACCAGGATTCGAACCCACGATCTTATAATTGTGACCGAGGAACGCTACCTATGGGCGATCAGGACACTATAAGCAGTCTTAGACTCTGTTATATTTCACACAAAGCCTGTCCAATTAGCTTATGGCACCGTGAACCACTATAGGGGACCACCCGTGCTGCTTAGGTGATAAGAGCAACGTTTTACCAAATCCGGCTTGGAAACGCCAGGATCCATACAAATTTTATTAGCCCAATAAAGCACGCGGACTTCTACATATAGTCAACACCTCACCCCACCAGGATTTGAACCCACGATCTTATAATTGTGACCGGGGAACGCTACCTCTGGGCAACCAGGACATAAAAGCAGTCCTAGACTCTACTATATTTCACACAAAGCCTGTTCAACGACAACCCCTTGGCCATAGACCTCTAATGGGGACCACGTTACCCGCTTAGGTGATCAGAGCAACGTTTTGCAGTATCCGACGGAAACAGGGATCCATATATATTTCATTAGCCCAATAAAGCACTCGGGACTTCTACATATAATCAACACTTCACCCGCAGGATTCAGACCCGCGATCTTGCCAAGGTAGCAGCGGGGTATGCTACCTCTGAATTACCAGGACAATAAAAGCAGTCCTAGACTCTACTATATTTCACACAAATACTGCTCAACGACCTTATGGCGCCATGAACCTCTAATGGGGACCACCCGTGCCGCTTAGGTGATCAGAGTAACGTTTAACCAAATGCGGCTACGAAACACGAAGATCCAAATATATTTCCTTAGCCCAATAAAGCACGCGGACTTCTACATAAAATCAACACCTCACCCCACCAGGATTCAAACCCAAAATCTTATAATTGTGACCAGGGAATGCTACCTGTGGACCACCAGGACACTAAAAGCAGTCCTAGACTCTGTTATATTTCACGCAAAGCCTGTTCAACGAGCTTATGGCGCCGTGAACCTCTACTGGGGACCACTAGTACCGCTTAGGTGATAAGAGCAACGTTTTACCAAATCCAGCTTGGAAACACGAGGATCCATATATATTTCATTAGCCCAATAAAGCATGCAGACTTCTACATATAATCAACACCTCACCCCACCAGGATTTGAACCCATGATCTTATAATTGTGACCGGGGAACGCTACCTCTGGGCCACCAGTACAATAAAAGCAGTCCTAGACTCTGCTATATTTCACACAAAGCCTGTTCAACGAGCTTATGCCGCTGTGAACCTCTAATGGGGATCATCTGTGCCGCTTAGGTGATCAGAGCAACGTTTTACCAAATCCGGTTTCGAAACACGAGGATCCATATATATTTCATGAGCCCAATAATGCATGCGTACTTCTACATATAATCAACACCTCACCCCACCAGGATTCGAACCCACGATCTTATAATTGTGACTGAGGAACGCTACCTATGGGCGATCAGGACACTATAAGCAGTCCTAGACTCTGATATATTTCACACAAAGCCTGTCCAATTAGCTTATGGCACCGTGAACCACTATAGGGGACCACCCGTGCTGCTTAGGTGATAAGAGCAACGTTTTACCAAATCCGGCTTGGAAACGCCAGGATCCATATAAATTTTATTAGCCCAATAAAGCACGCGGACTTCTACATATAATCAACACCTCACCCCACCAGGATTTGAATCCACGATCTTATAATTGTGACCGGGGAACGCTACCTCTGGGCAACCAGGACATAAAAGCAGTCCTAGACTCTACTATATTTCACACAAAGCCTGTTCAACGACCTTATGGCGCCATGAACCTCTAATGGGGACCACACGTGCCGCTTAGGTGATCAGAGCAACGATTTACCAAATCCGGCTTGGAAACACGAGGATCCATATATATTTCATTAGCCCAATAAAGCACTCGGACTTCTACATATAATCAACACCTCACCCCACCAGGATTCAGACCCACGATCTTATAATTGTGGCGGGGTATGCTACCTCTGGGCCACCAGGACAATAAAAGCATTCTAGACTCACTATATTTCACACAAAGCCTGTTCAACGACCTTATGGCGCCATGAACCTCTAATGGGGACCACCCATGCGCTTAGGTGATCAGAGTAACGTTTAACCAAATGCGGCTACGAAACACGAAGATCCAAATATATTTCCTTAGCCCAATAAAGCACGCGGACTTCTACATAAAATCAACACTTCACCCCACCAGGATTCAAACCCAAAATCTTATAATTGTGACCAGGGAATGCTACCTGTGGACCACCAGGACACTAAAAGCAGTCCTAGACTCTGTTATATTTCACGCAAAGACTGTTCAACGAGCTTATGGCGCCGTGAACCTCTACTGGGGACCACCAGTGCCGCTTAGGTGTTCAGAGCAACGTTTTACCAAATCCGGCTTCGAAACAGGAGGATCCATATATATATCATTAGCCCAATAAAGCACGCAAACTTCTACATATAATCAACACCTCACCCTGCCAGGATTTGAACCCACGATCTTATAATTGTGACCGGGGAACGGTACCTCTGGGCCACTAGGACAATAAAAGCAGTCCTATACTCTGCTATATTTCACACAAAGCCTGTTCAACGAGCTTATGGCGACGTGAAACTCTAATGGGGACCACCCGTGCCACTTAGGTGATTTAGAGCAACGTTTTACCAAATGCGGCTTCGAAACTCGAGGATCCATATATATTTCATTAGCCCAATAAAGCACGCGGACTTCTACATATAATCAACACCTCATCCCACCAGGATTTGAACCCACTATCTTATAATTGTGACCGGGAACGCTACCTCTGGGCCACCAGGACAATAAAAGCAGTCCTAGACTCTGGTATATTTCACACAAAGCCTGTTCAACGAGCTTATGGCGCCGTGAACCTCTAATGGGGACAACCCGTGCCGCTTAGGTGATCACAGCAACGTTTTACCAAATCCAGCTTCGAAACACGAGGATCCATATATATTTCATTAGCCCAATAAAGCACGCGGACTTCTACATAAAATCAACACCTCACCCCACCCGGATTCAATCCCAAAATCTTATAATTGTGACTAGGGAATGCTACCTGTGGACCACCAGGACACTAAAAGCAGTCCTAGACTCTGTTATATTTCACACAAAGCCTGTTCAATGAGCTTATGGCGCCGTGAAACTCTAATGAGGACCACCAGTGCCGCTTAGGTGTTCAGAGTAACGCTTTACTAAATCCGGCTTCGAAACACGAGGATCCATATATATTTCATTAGCCCAATAGAGCACGCACATTTCTACATATAATCAACACCTCACCCCACCAGGATTCGAACCAACGATCTTAGAATTCTGACCGGGGAATGCTACCTCTGGGCCACCAGGACACTAAAAGCAGTCCTGAACTCTGTTATATTTTGCAAAAAACCTGTTCAATGAGCTTATGGCGCCGTGAACCTCTAATGGGGACCACCCGTGCCACTTAGGTGATCAGAGCAACGTTTTACCAAATCCGGCATCGAAAAACGAGGATCCATATATATTTCATTAGCCCAATAAAGCAAGCAGATTTCTACATATAATCAACACCTCACCCCACCAGGATTCAAACCCAAAATCTTATAATTGTGACCAGGGAATGCTACCTGTGGACCACCAGAACACTAAAAGCAGTCCTAGACTTTGTTATATTTCACGCAAAGCCTGTTCAACGAGCTTATGGCGCCGTGACCCTCTACTGGGGACCACCAGTGCCGCTTAGGTGATAAGAGCAACGTTTTACCAAATCCGGCTTGGAAACACGAGGATCCATATATATTTCATTAGCCCAATAAAGCATGCAGACTTCTACATATAATCAACACCTCACCCCACCAGGATTCGAACCAACGATCTTAGAATTCTGACCGGGGAACGCTACCTCTGGGCCACCAGGACACTAAAAGCAGTCCTGAACTCTGTTATATTTTACAAAAAACCTGTTCAATGAGCTTATGGCGCCGTGAACCTCTAATGGGGACACCCGTGCCACTTAGGTGATCAGAGCAACGTTTTACCAAATCCGGCATCGAAAAACGAGGATCCATATATATTTCATTAGCCCAATAAAGCAAGCAGATTTCTACATATAATCAACACCTCTTACCAGGATTCAAACCCAAAATATAATTGTGACCAGAATGCTACCTGTGGACCACCAGGACACTAAAAGCAGTCTAGACTTTTCAGTATATTTCATACAAAGCCTGTTGTTCAACGAGCTTTTGGCGCCGTGACCCTCTACTGGGGACCACCAGTGCCGCTTAGGTGATAAGAGCAACGTTTTACCAAATCCGGCTTGGAAACACGAGGATCCATATATATTTCATTAGCCCAATAAAGCATGCAGACTTCTACATATAATCAACACCTCACCCCACCAGGATTCGAACCAACGATCTTAGAATTCTGACCGGGGAACGCTACCTCTGGGCAACCAGGACATTAAAAGCAGTCCTAGACTCTACCATATTTCACACAAAGCCTGTTCAACGACCTTATGGCGCCATGAACCTCTAATGGGGACCACCGTGCCGCTTAGGTGATCAGAGCAACGTTTTACCAAATCCGGCTTCGAAACACGAGGATCCATATATATTTCATTAGCCCAATAAAGCACGCGGACTTCTACATATAATCAACACCTCACCCCACCAGGATTTGAATCCACGATCTTATAATTGTGACCGGGGAGCGCTACCTCTGGGCCACCAGGACAATAAAAACAGTCCTAGACTCTGGTATATTTCACACAAAGCCTGTTCCTTGAGCTGTGGCGCCGTGAACCTCTAATAGGGGACCACCAGTGCCTTAGGTGATAAGAGCAACGTTTTGCAAATCCGGCTTCCGAAATACGAGGATCATATATATTTCGTATTTATTAAAAGCACGGACTTCTACATAAAATCAACTTTTACTCTTACATGAGATTCAATCTAAAATCTTCTAATTGTGACCGGGGAACGCTACCTCTGGGCCACCAGGACAATAAAGCAGTCCTAGACTCTGCTATATTTCACACAAAGCCTGTTCAACGAGATTATGGCGCCGTGAACCTCTAATGGGGACCACCCGTGCCGCTTAGGTGATCAGAGCAACGTTTTACCAAATGCGGCTTCGAAACACAAGGATCCATATATATTTCATTAGCCCAGTAAAGCACGCGGACTTCTACATATAATCAACACCTCACCCCACCAGGATTTGAACCCCAAATCTTATAATTGTGGCCGGGGGACGCTACCTCTGGACCACCACAGGACACTAAAGCAGTCCTAGACTCTGTTATAAGCTTCCATAAAAGCCTGTTCCTTGAGCTTATAGGCGCCGTGAACCTCTACTGAGGACCACTGCTGGTGGCAAAATTATTCGACAACGTTTTGCAAATCCAGCAAACACGAGGATCATGCTATATTTCATTAGCCCAATAAAGCATGCAGGCTTCTACATATAATCAACACCTCACCCCACTGAGATTTGAACCCATGATCTTATAATTGCTGTGACCGAAACGCTACCTCTGGGCAACCAGGACAATAAATGCAGTCCTAGACTCTACTATATTTCACACAAAGCCTGTTCAACGAGCTTATGGCGACGTGATGCTCTAATGGGGACCACCCGTGCCACTTAGGTGATCAGAGCAACGTTTTACCAAATCCGGTTTCGAAACACGAGGATCCATATATATTTCATGAGCCCAATAATGCACGCAGATTTCTACATATAATCAACACCTCACCCCACCAGGATTCAAACCCAAAATCTTATAATTGTGACCAGGGAATGCTACCTGTGGACCACCAGGACACTAAAAGCAGTCCTAGACTCTGTTATATTTCACGCAAAGCCTGTTCAACGAGCTTATGGCGCCGTGAACCTCTACTGGGGACCACCAGTACCGCTTAGGTGATAAGAGCAACGTTTTACCAAATCCAGCTTGGAAACACGAGGATACATATATATTTCATTAGCCCAATAAAGCATGCAGACTTCTACATATAATCAACACCTCACCCCACCAGGATTTGAACCCATGATCTTATAATTGTGACCGGGGAACGCTACCTCTGGGCAACCAGGACAATAAATGCAGTCCTAGACGCTACTATATTTCACACAAAGCCTTTTCAACGAGCTTATGGCGACGTGAAGCTCTAATGGGGACCACCCGTGCCACTTAGGTGATCAGAGCAACGTTTTACCAAATGCGGCTTCGAAACTCGAAGTTCCATATATATTTCATTAGCCCAATAAAGCACGCTGACTTCTACATATAATCAACACCTCACCCCACCAGGATTTGAACCCACTATCTTATAATTGTGACCGGGGGACGCTACCTCTGGGCCACCAGGACAATAAAACCATTCCTAGACTCTGCTATATTTCAGACAAAGCCTGTTCAACGACCTTATGGCACCGTGAACCTCTAATGGGGACCACCCGTGCCGCTTAGGTGATCAGTGCAACGTTTTACCAAATGCGGCGTCGAAACAAGGAGGATTCATATATATTTCATTAGCCCAATAAAGCACGCAGACTTCTACATATAATCAACACCTCACCCCACCAGGATTTGAATCCACGATCTTATAATTGTGACCGGGGAACGCTACCTCTGGGCCACCAGGACAATAAAAGCAGTCCTAGACTCTGGTATATTTCACACAAAGCCTCTTCAACGAGCTTATGGCGCCGTGAACGTCTAATGGGGACCACCCGTGCCGCTTAGGTGCTCAGAGCAACGTTTTACCAAATCCGGCTTGGAAACACGAGGATCCATATATATTTCATTAGCCCAATAAGGCATGTGGACTTCTACATATAATTAACACCTCACCCCACCAGGATTCAAACCCAAGATCTTATAATTATGACCGGAGTATGCTACCTCTGGGCCACCAGGACAATAAAAGCAGTCCTAGACTCTACTATATTTCACACAAAGCCTGTTCAACGACCTTATGGCGCCATGAACCTCTAATGGGGACCACCCGTGCCGCTTAGGTGATCAGAGCAACGTTTTACCAAATCCGGCTTGGAAACACGAGGATCCATATATATTTCATTAGCCAATAAAGCATGCGGACTTCTACATATAATCAACACCTCACCCCACCAGGATTTGAACCCACGATCTTATAATTGTGACCGGGAAACGCTACCTCTGGGACACCAGGACAATAAAAGCAGTCCTAGACTCTGCTATATTTTACATAAAGCCTGTTCAACGAGCTTATGGCGCTGTGAACCACTATAGGGGACCACCCGTGCCGCTTAGGTGATCAGAGCAACGTTTTACCAAATGTGGCTTCGAAACACGAGGATCCATATATATTTCATTAGCCCAATAAAGCACGCGAACTTCTTCACATAATCAACACCTCACCCCACCAGGGTTCGAACCCACGATCTTCTAATTGTGACCGGTGAACGCTACCTCTGGGCCACCAGGACACTAAAACCAGCCCTAGACTCTGCTACATTTCACACAAAGCCTGTTCAACGAGGTTTTGGCGCTGTGAACCACTATAGGGGACCAGCCGTGCTGCTTAGGTGATCAGAGCAACGTTTTACCAAATGCGGCTTCGAAACACGAGGATCCATATATATTTCATGAGCCAATAAAGCACGCGGACTTCTTCATATAATCAACACCTCACCCCACCAGGATTCGAACCCACGATCTTCTAATTGTGACCGAGGAATGCTACCTCTGGGCCACCAGGACACTAAAAGCAGTCCTAGACTCTGCTATATTTCACACAAAGCCTGTTCAATGAGCTTATGACGCTGTGAACCTCTAATGGGGACCATCAGCAGGTGATAAGAGCAACGTTTTACCAAATCCGGCTTCGAAACACGAGGATCCATATATATTTCATTAGCCCAATAAAGCATGCAGACTTCTACATATAATCAACACCTCACCCCACCAGGATTTGAACCCACGATCTTATAATTGTGAGTGGGGAACGCTACCTCTGGGCAACCAGGACATTAAAAGCAGTCCTAGACTCTACCATATTTCACACAAAGCCTGTTCAACGACCTTATGGCGCCATGAACCTCTAATGGGGACCACCCGTGCCGCTTAGGTGATCGGAGCAACGTTTTACCAAATCAGGCTTCGAAACACGAGGATCCATATATATTTCATTAGCCCAATAAAGCACACGGACTTCTACATATAATCAACACCTCACCCCACCAGGATTTGAATCCACGATCTTATAATTGTGACCGGGGAACGCTACCTCTGGGCCACCAGGACAATAAAAGCAGTCCTAGACTCTGGTATATTTCACACAAAGCCTGTTCAACGAGCTTATGGCGCCGAGAACCTCTAATGGGGACCACCAGTGCCGCTTAGGTGATAAGAGCAACGTTTTACCAAATCCGGCTTCGAAACACGAGGATCCATATATATTTCATTAGCCCAATAAAGCACGCGGACTTCTACATAAAATCAACATCTCACCCCACCAGGATTCAATCCCAAAATCTTATAATTGTGACTAGGGAATGCTACCTGTGGACCACCAGGACATTAAAAGCAGTCCTAGACTCTGTTATATTTCACACAAAGCCTGTTCAACGAGCTTATGGCACCGTGAACCTCTAATGGGGACCACACGTGCCGCTTGGTGACCAGAGGCAAGTTTTACCAAATCCGGCTACGAAACACGAGGATCCAAATATATTTCTTTAGCCCAATAAAGTACGCAGATTTCTACATATAATCAACACCTCACCCCACCAGGATTCAAACCCAAAATCTTATAATTGTGACCAGGGAATGCTACCTGTGGACCACCAGGACACTAAAAGCAGTCCTAGACTCTGTTATATTTCACGCAAAGCCTGTTCAACGAACTTATGGCGCCGTGAACCTCTACTGGGGACCACCAGTACCGCTTAGGTGATAAGAGCAACGTTTTACCAAATCCAGCTTGGAAACACGAGGATCCATATATATTTCATTAGCCCAATAAAGCATGCAGACTTCTACATATAATCAACACCTCACCCCACCAGGATTTGAACCCATGATCTTATAATTGTGACCGGGGAACGCTACCTCTGGGCAACCAGGACAATAAATGCAGTCCTAGACTCTACTTTATTTCACACAAAGCCTGTTCAACGAGCTTATGGCGACGTGAAGCTCTAATGGGGACCACCCGTGCCACTTAGGTGATCAGAGCAACGTTTTACCAAATGCGGCTTCGAAACTCGAGGATCCATATATATTTCATTAGCCCAATAAAGCACGCTGACTTCTACATATAATCAACACCTCACCCCACCAGGATTTGAACCCACTATCTTATAATTGTGACCGGGGGACGCTACCTCTGGGCCACCAGGAAAATAAAACCATTCCTAGACTCTGCTATATTTCAGACAAAGCCTGTTCAACGACCTTATGGCACCGTGAACCTCTAATGGGGACCACCCGTGCCGCTTAGGTGATCAGTGCAACGTTTTACCAAATGCGGCGTCGAAATAAGGAGGATTCATATATATTTCATTAGCCCAATAAAGCACGCAGACTTCTACATATAATCAACACCTCACCCCACCAGGATTTGAATCCACGATCTTATAATTGTGACCCGGGAACGCTACCTCTGGGCCACCAGGACAATAAAAGCAGTCCTAGACTCTGGTATATTTCACACAAAGCCTCTTCAACGAGCTTATGGCGCCGTGAACGTCTAATGGGGACCACCCGTGCCGCTTAGGTGCTCAGAGCAACGTTTTACCAAATCCGGCTTGGAAACACGAGGATCCATATATATTTCATTAGCCCAATAAGGCATGTGGACTTCTACATATAATTAACACCTCACCCCACCAGGATTCAAACCCAAGATCTTATAATTATGACCGGAGTATGCTACCTCTGGGCCACTAGGACAATAAAAGCAGTCCTAGACTCTACTATATTTCACACAAAGCCTGTTCAACGACCTTATGGCGCCATGAACCTCTAATGGGGACCACCCGTGCCGCTTAGGTTATCAGAGCAACTTTTACCAAATCTGGCTTGGAAACACGAGGATCCATATATATTTTATTAGCCCAATAAAGCATGCGGACTTCTACATATAATCAACCTCACCCCACCAGGATTCAAACCCACGATCTTATATATTGTGACCGGGAAACGCTTCTCTGGGACACCAGGAACCAATAAAAGCAGTCTAGAACTCTGCTATAACACATAAACACCATTCATGAGCTTACATGGCTGTGGGCCACTATAGGGACCACCGTGCGCTTGAAATTGATCACGAGCAACGTTTTGCAAATGTGGCTTCGAAAACACGATGAATCATATATATTTCGTTAGCCCAATAAAATACGCGAACTATGCGTAAATCAACACCTCCACCCCACACCAGGGGTTTCAGACCCACGATCTTCTAATTGTGACCGGTGAACGCTACCTCTGGGCCACCAGGACACTAAAACCAGCCCTAGACTCTGCTATATTTCACACAAAGCCTGTTCAACGAGCTTTTGGCGCTGTGAACCACTATAGGGGACCAGCCGTGCTGCTTAGGTGATCAGAGCAACGTTTTACCAAATGCGGCTTCGAAACACGAGGATCCATATATATTTCATGAGCCCAATAAAGCACGCGGACTTCTTCATATAATCAACACCTCACCCCACCAGGATTCGAACCCACGATCTTCTAATTGTGACCGAGGAATGCTACCTCTGGGACACCAGGACACTAAAAGCAGTCCTAGACTCTGCTATATTTCACACAAAGCCTGTTCAATGAGCTTATGACGCTGTGAACCTCTAATGGGGACCATCCGTGCCGCTTAGGTGATCAGAGCAACGTTTTACCAAATCCGGCTTCGAAACAAGAGGATCCATATCTGTTTCATTAGCCCAATAAAGCACACGGACTTCTACATATAATCAACACCTCACCCCACCAGGATTCGAACCCACGATCTTATAATTGTGACCGATGAACGCTACCTATGGGCCACCAGGACACTATAAGCAGTCCTAGACTCTGTTATATTTCACATAAAGCCTGTTCAACGAACTTATGGACCCGTGAACCACTATAGGGGACCACCCGTGCCGCTTAGGTGATCAGAGCAACGTTTTACCAAATCTGGCTTGGAAACACGAGGATCCATATATATTTTATTAGCCCAATAAAGCACTCAGACTTCTACATATAATCAACACCTCACCCCACCAGGATTCAAACCCACGATCTTATAATTGTGACCAGGGTATGCTACCTCTCGGCCACCAGGACAATAAAAGCAGTCCTAGACTCTACTATATTTCACACAAAGCCTGTTCAACGAGCTTATTGCGCCGTGAACCTCTAATGGGGACCACACGTGCTGCTTGGTGACCAGAGCAACGTTTTACCAAATCCGGCTACGAAACACGAGGATCCAAATATATTTCTTTAGCCCAATAAAGCATGCGGACTTCTACATATAATCAACACCTCACCCCACCAGCATTTGAACCCACGATCTTATAATTGTGACCGGGGAACGCTACCTCTGGGCCACCAGGACAATAAAAGAAGTCCTAGACTCTGGTATATTTCACACAAAGCCTGTTCAACGAGCTTATAGCGCCGTGAACCTCTAATGGGTACCACCCGTGCCGCTTAGGTGATCAGAGCAACGTTTTACCAAATCCGGCTTCGAAACACGAGGATCCATATATATTTCATTAGCCCAATAAAGCACGCGGACTTCTACATATAATCAACACCTCACCCCACCAGCATTTGAACCCACGATCTTATAATTGTGACCGGGGAACGCTACCTCTGGGCCACCAGGACAATAAAAGCAGTCCTAGACTCTGGTATATTTCACACAAAGCCTGTTCAACGAGCTTATAGCGCCGTGAACCTCTAATGGGTACCACCCGTGCCGCTTAGGTGATCAGAGCAACGTTTTACCAAATCCGGCTTCGAAACACGAGGATCCATATATATTTCATTAGCCCAATAAAGCACGCGGACTACATATAATCAACGCCTCACCCACAGGATTCAAACCCACGATCTTATAATTGTGACCGGTATTATGCTACTCTGAGCCACCAGGACAATAAAAGCAGTCCTAGACTCTACTATATTTCACACAAAGCCTGTTCCGCTGACCTTGCTAGCCATGAACCTCTAATGGGGACCACCCGTGCCGCTTAGGTGATCAGAGCAACGTTTTACCAAGTCCGGCTTCGAAACACAAGGATCCATATATATTTCATTAGCCCAATAAAGCACGCGGACTTCTACATATATTCAACGCCTCACCCCACCAGGATTCAAACCCAAAATCTTATAATTGTGACCAGGGAATGCTACCTGTGGACCACCAGGACACTAGAAGCAGTCCTAAACTCTGCTATATTTCAGACAAAGCCTGTTCAACGAGCTTATGGCGCCGTGAACCACTATAGGGGACCACCCGTGCCGCTTACGTGATCAGAGCAACGTTTTACCTAATCCAGCTTGGAAACTCGAGGAACCATATATATTTCATTACCCAATATGGCACGCGGAATTCTACATATAATCAACACCTCACCCCACCAGGATTTGAACCCACGATCTTATAATTGTGACCGGGAAACGCTACCTCTGGACCACCAGGACACTAAAAGCAGTCCTAGACTCTGTTATATTTCACACAAAGCCTGTTCAACGAGCTTATGACTGTGTGAACCTCTAATGGGGACCACACGTGCCGCTTAGGTGATCAGAGCAACGTTTTACCAAATCCGGCTTCGAAACACGAGGATCCATATATATTTTATTAGCCCAATAATGCACGCGGACTTCGACATATAATCAACACCTCACCCCACCAGGATTCAAACCAAAAATCTTATAATTGTGACCAGGAAACGCTACCTGTGGACCACCAGGACACAAAAGCAGTCCTAGACTCTGTTATATTTCACACAATGCCTGTTCAACGAGCTTATGGCACTGTGAACCTCTAATGGGGACCACCTGTGACGCTTAGGTGTTCAGAGCAACGTTTTACCAAATCCGGCTTCAAAACACGAGGATCCATATATATTACATTAGCCCAATAAAGCACACAGACTTCTACATATAATCAACACATCACCCCACCAGGATTCGAACCCAAAATCTTATAATTGTGACCGAGGAACGCTACCTCTAGGCCACCAAGACACTAAAAGCAGTCCTAGACTCTGTTATATTTCACACAAAGCCTGTTGAATGAGTTTATGGCGCAGTGAACCTCTAATTGGGACCACCGGTGCCGCTTAGGTGATCAGAGCAATGTTTTACCAAATCCGGCTTCGAAACACGAGGAACCATATATATTTCATTAGCCCAATAAAGCACGCGGACTTCTACATATAATCAACACCTCACCCCACCTGGATTTGAACCCACGATCTTATAATTGTGACCGGGAAACGCTACCTCTGGATCACCAGGACACTAAAAGCAGTCCTAGACTCTGTTATATTTCACACAAAGCCTGTTCAACGAGCTTATGGCGCCGTGAACCTCTAATGAGGACCACCAGTGCCGCTTAGGTGTTCAGAGTAACGTTTTACTAAATCCGGCTTCGAAACACGAGGATCCATATCTATTTCATTAGCCCAATACAGCACACACATTTCAACATATAATCAACACCTCACCCCACCAGGATTCGAACCCACGATCTTATAATTGTGACCGGTGAACGCTACCTCTGGGCCACCAGGACACTAAAAGCAGTCCTAGACTCTGTTATATTTCACACAAAGCCTGTTCAATGAGCTTATGGCGCCGTGAACCTCTAATGGGGACCACCCGTGCCGCTTATGTGATCAGAGCAACGATTTACCAAATTCGGCTTCGAAACACGAGGATCGATATATTTTTCATTAACCTAATATAGCACTCAGATTTCTACATATAATTAACACCTCACCCCACCAGGATTCGAACCCACGATCTTATAATTGTGGCCGAGGAACGCTACCTCTGGGCCACCAGGACACTAAAAGCAGTCGTAGACGCTGTGATATTTCACACATTACCTGTTGAACGACGTTATGGCGCCGTGAACCTCTAATGGGGACTACCCCTGATGCTTAGGTGATCAGAGCAACGTTTTACCAAATCCGGCTTCGAAACACGAGGATCCATATATATTTCATTAGCCCAATAAAGCAAAGGGACTTCTACATATAATCAACACCTCACCCCACCAGGATTTAAAACAAATATCTTATAATTGTGACCAGGGAACGCTACCTGTGGACCACCAGGACACTAAAAGCAGTCCTAGACTCTGTTATATTTCACACAAAGCCTGTTCAACGAGCTTATGGCGCCGTGAACCTCTAATGGGTACCAAACGTGCCGCTTGTTCACCAGAGCAACGTTTTACCAAATCCGGCTACGAAACACGAGGATCCAAATATATTTCTTTAGCCCAATAAAGCACACAGACTTCTACATATAATCAACACCTCACCCCACCAGGATTCGAACCCAAAATCTTATAATTGTGACCGGGGAACGCTACCTCTAGGCCACCAGGACACTAAAAGCAGTCCTAGACTCTGATATATTTCACACAAAGCCTTTTGAATGAGTTTATGGCGCAGTGAACCTCTAATTGGGACCACCGGTGCCGCTTAGGTGATCAGAGCAATGTTTTACCAAATCCGGCTTCGAAACACGAGGAACCATATATATTTCATTAGCCCAATAAAGCACGCGGACTTCTACATATAATCGCACTTCTACATATAATCAACACCTCATCCCACCAGGATTTGAACCCACGATCTTATAATTGTGACCGGGAAACGCTACCTCTGGACCACCAGGACACTAAAAGCAGTCCTAGACTCTGTTATATTTCACACAAAGCCTGTTCAACGAGCTTATGGCGCCGGGAACCTCTAATGAGGACCACCAGTGCCGCTTAGGTGTTCAGAGTAACGTTTTACTAAATTCGGCTTCGAAACACGAGGATCCATATATATTTCATTAGCCCAATACAGCACACACATTTCAACATATAATCAACACCTCACCCCACCAGGTTTCGAACCCACGATCTTATAATTGTGACCGGTGAACGCTACCTCTGGGCCACCAGGACACTAAAAGCAGTCGTAGACTCTGTTATATTTCACACAAAGCCTGTTCAATGAGCTTATGGCGCCGTGAACCTCTAAAGGGGACCACCCATGCCGCTTAGGTGATCAGAGCAAAGTTTTACCAAATCCGCCTTCGAAAAACGAGTATCCGTATATATTTCACTAGCCCAATAAAGCACGCAGATTTCTACATATTATTAACACCTCACCCCACCAGTATTCGAACCCACGATCTTATAATTGTGACCAGGGAACGCTACCTGTGGACCACCAGGACACTAAAAGCAGTCCTAGACTCTGTTATATTTCACACAAAGCCTCTTCAACAAGATTATGGCGCCGTGAACCTCTAATGAGGACCACCAGTGCCGCTTAGATGTTCAGAGTAACGTTTTACTAAATCCGGCTTCGAAACACGAGGATGCATATCTATTTCATAAGCCCAATATAGCACACGGACTTCTAAATATAATCAACACCTCTCCCCACCAGGATTCAAACCCATGATCTTATAATTGTGACCGGGGAACGCTACCTCTGTGCCACCAGGACAATAAAAGCAGTCCTAGACGCTGTTATATTTCACCCAAAGCCTGTTGAACGAGCTTATGGCGCCGTGAACCTCTAATGGGGACCACCCGTGCCGCTTAGGTGATCAGAGCAACGTTTTACCAAATCCGGCTTCGAAACACGAGGATCCATATATATTTCATTAGCCCAATAATGCACGCGGACTTCGACATATAATCAACACTTCACCCCACCAGGATTCAAACCAAAAATCTTATAATTGTGACCAGGAAACGCTACTTGTGGACCACCAGGACACTAAAAGCAGTCCTAGACTCTGTTATATTTCACACAAAGCCTGTTCAATGAGCTTATGGCACTGTGAACCTCTACTGGGGAAGACCAGTGCCGCTTAGGTGTTCAGAACAACGTTTTACCAAATCCGGCTTCAAAACACGAGGATCCATATATATTACATTAGCCCAATAAAGCACGCGGACTTCTACATATAATCAACACCTCACCCCACCAGGATTCGAACCCACGATCTTATAATTGTGACCGGGGAACGCTACCTTTAGGCCACCAGGACACTAAAAGCAGTCCTAGACTCTGTTATATTTCACACAAAGCCTGTTGAATGAGTTTATGGCGCAGTGAACCTCTAATTGGGACCACCGGTGCCGCTTTGGTGATCAGAGCAATGTTTTACCAAATCTGGCTTCGAAACACGAGGAACCATATATATTTCATTAGCCCAATAAAGCACGCGGAATTCTACATATAATCAACACCTCACCCCACCAGGATTTGAACCCACGATCTTAAAATTGTGACCGGGAAACGCTACCTCTGGACCACCAGGACACTAAAAGCAGTCCTAGACTCTGTTATATTTCACACAAAGCCTGTTGAATGAGCTTATGGCGCCGTGAACCTCTAATGAGGGCCACCCGTGCCGCTTAGGTGTTCAGAGTAATGTTTTACCAAATCCGGCTTCGAAAAACGAGGATCCATATCTATTTTATTAGCCCAATAAAGCACGCACACTTCTACATATAATCAACACCTCACCCCACCAGGATTCGAACCCACGATCTTATAATTGTGACCGGGGAACACTACTTCTGGGCCACCAGGACACTAAAACCAGCGCTAGACTCTGTTATATTTCACACAAAGCCTGTTGAATGAGCTTATGGAGCCGTGAACCTCTAATGGGGACCACCCGTGCCGCTTAGGTGATCAGAGCAACGTTTTACCAAAATCGGCTTCGAAACACGAGGATCGATATATTTTTCATTAGCCTAATAAAGCACTCAGATTTCTACATATAATTAACACCTCACCCCGCCAGGATTCGTACCCACGATCTTATAATTGTGGCCGAGGAACGCTGCCTCTGGGCCTCCAGGACACTAAAAGCAGTCGTAAACGCTGTGATATTTCACACAAAGCCTGTTGACCGACGTTATGGCGCCGTGAACCTCTAATGGGGACTACCCGTGATGCTTAGGTGATCAGAGCAACGTTTTACCAAATCCGGCTTCGAAACACGAGGATCCATATATATTTAATAAGCCCAATAAAGCAAGCGGACTTCTACATATAATCAACACCTCACCCCACCAGGATTCAAAACAAAAATCTTATAATTGTGACCAGGGAACGCTACCTGTGGTCCACCAGGACACTAAAAGCAGTCCTAGTCTCTGTTATATTTCACACAAAGCCTGTTCAACGAGCTTATGGCACCGTGAACCTCTAATGAGGACCACCAGTGCCGCTTAGTTGTTCAGAGTAACGTTTTACTAAATCCGGCTTCGAAACACGAGGATCCATATCTATTTCATTAGCCTAATACAGCACACACATTTCAACATATAATCAACACCTCACCCCACCAGGATTCGAACCCACGATCTTATAATTGTGACCGGTGAACGCTACCTCTGGGCCACCAGGACACTAAAAGCAGTCCTAAACTCTGTTATATTTCACACAAAGCCTGTTCAATGAGCTTATGGCGCCGTGAACCTCTAAAGGGGACCACCAGTGCTGCTTAGGTGATCAGAGCAACGTTTTACCAAATCCGGCAATGAAACACGAGGATCCATATATATTTCTTTAGCCCAATAAAGCACGCGGACTTCTACATAAAATCAACACCTCACCCCACCAGGATTCAAACACAAAATCTTATAATTGTGACCAGGGAATGCTACCTGTGGACCACCAGGACACTAAAAGCAGTCCTAGACTCTGTTATATTTCACACAAAGCCTGTTCAACGAGCTTATGGCGCCGTGAACCTCTAATGAGGACCACCAGTGCTGCTTAGGTGTTCAGAGTAACGT
>NW_024724296.1:0-26276 GCF_018991925.1 Homarus americanus | reverse complement strand
GGTATACTTCGTTCCAGTTACATGTGCAGTGTCTTGTGTACAGGAGGCGTTAGCAGTGTGTGTTTGTGTACAGTAGTGGTTAACAGTGTGTTTGTGTACAGGAGTCGTTAACAGTGTGTGTTTGTGTACAGGAGTCGTTAACAGTGTGTGTGTTTGTGTACAGTAGGCATTAACAGTGTGTGTTTGTGTAGAGGAGTCGTTAACAGTGTGTTTGTGTACAGGAGTCGTTAACAGTGTGTTTGTGTACAGGAGTTGTTAACAGTGTGTTTATGTACAGGAGTCGTTAACAGTGTGTGTTTGTGTACACGCGGCATTAACAGTGTGTGTTTGTGTGCAGGAGTCGTAAACAGTGTGTTTGTGTACAGGAGTCGTTAACAGTGTGTTTGTGTATAGGAGGCAATAACGGTGTGTGTTTGTAAGATGAGTTAACTTAGTGTGTGTTTGTGTACAGTAGGCGTTAACAGTGTGTTTGTGTACGAGTCGTTAACAGTGTGTGTTTGTTTAGGAGTCGTTAGCACCAAGATGTTTTTGTTGCAGGAGTCATTAACACAGTGTGTTTGTGTACAGTAGGCGTTAACAGTGTGTGTTTGCGTGCAAGGCATTAACAGTAATATTGTGCGTGTACAGTAGGAGTTAACAGTGTGTGTTTGTGTATAAGGCGTTAACAGTGTGTTGTGTGTGTACACAGGTCGTTAACAGTGTGTGTTTGTGTACAGGAGTCGTTAACGGTGTGTTTTGTACAGGAGTCGTTACAGTGTTTGTGTACAGGAGTCGTTAACAGTGTGTGTGTGTGTACAGCAGGCATTAACAGTGTGTTGAGTGTACAGGAGTCGTTGACAGTGTGTTTATGCAGGGAGTCGTTAACAGTGTGTGTTTGTGTGCAGTGACGTTAACAGTGTGTGTTTGCATACAGGAGGCATTAACAGTATGTGCGTGTGCAGTAGGAGTTAACAGTGTGTGTTTGTGTACAGGAGTCGTTAACAGGGTGTGTTTGTGTACAGAGTCGTTAACAGTATTATTAGTGTACAGAGTCGTTAACAGTGTGTTTGTGTGCTGGGCATTAACAGTGTGTTAGTGTACAGGAGTCGTTGACAGTGTGTTTGTGTGCAGGAGTCGTTAACAGTGTGTGTTTGTGTACAGTAGGCGTTAACAGTGTTTGTTTGCATACAGGAGGCATTAACAGTGTGTGTGCGTGTACAGTAGGAGTTAACAGTGTGTGTTTGTGTATAGGAGGCGTTAACAGTGTGTGTTTGTGTGCAGGAGTCGTAAACAGTGTGTTTGTGTACAGGAGTCGTTAACAGTGTGTTTGTGTATAGGAGTCGCTAACAGTGTGTGTGTTTGTGTACAATAGGCATTAACAGGGTGTGTTTGTGTACAGGAGTCGTTAACAGTGTGTTTGCTTACAGGAGTCGTTAACAGTGTGTTTGTGTACAGGAGTTGTTAACAGTGTGCTTGTGTACAGGAGTCGTTAACAGTGTGGGTGTGTACAGGAGTCGTTACAGTGTGTTTGTGTACAGGAGTCGTTAACAGTGTGTGTTTGTGTACAGGAGTCGTTAACAGTGTGTTTATGTACAGGAGTCGTTACAGTGTGTTTGTGTACAGGAGTCGTTAACAGTGTGTGTGTGTGTACAGCAGGCATTAACAGTGTGTTTGTGTACAGGAATCGTTAACAGTGTGTTTGTGTACAGGAGTCGTTAACAGTGTGTTTTTGTGTACAGGAGTCGTTAACATTGCTTGTTTGTTTACAGGAGTCGTTAACAAAGATGTTTGAGTACAGGAGTCGTTAACAGTGTGTGTTTGTATACAGGAGTCGTTAACAGTTTGTTTGTGTACAGGAGTCGTTAACAGTGTGTGTTTGTGTAGAGGAGGCGAATACAGTGTGTGTTTGCATAGAGGCGATAACAGTGTGTGTTTGTGTACAGTAGGCGTTAACAGTTTGTTTGTGCACAAGAGTCGTTAACAGTGTGTTTGCGTACATGAGTCGTTAACAAAGATGTTTGTGTACAGGAGGCGTTAACAGTGTGTGTTTGTGTACAGTAGTCGTTAACAGTCTGTGTTTGTATAGAGGCGTTAACAGTGTGTGTTTGTATACAGGAGTCGTTAACAGTGTGTTTGTGTACAGGAGTCGTTAACAGTGTGTGTTTGTGTACAGGAGTCGTTAACTGTGTGTGTTTGTATAGAGGCGTTAACAGTGTGTGTTCATATAGAGGCGTTAACAGTGTGTGTGTTTGTGTACAGGAGGCGTTAACAGTGTGTGTGTTTGTGTACAGTAGGCGTTAACAGTGTGTGTTTGAGTACTAGAGGCGTTAACATTGTCTGTTTGTGTTCAGTAGGCGTTAACAGTGTGTTTGTGTACAGGAGTCGTTAATATGTGTGTTTGTGACAGTAGGCGTTAACAATGTTTGTTTGTGTTTGTGTGTGAGAACTGGAGGCGTTAACAGTGTGTTTGTGAGTCGTTAACAGGACAGAGTCGTTAACAGTGTGTTTGTGTACAGGAGTGTAACAGTGTGTTTGTGTACAGGAGTGTGTGTTTGTGTACAGGAGTAGTTAACAGTGTGTGTTTGTATACAGGAGTAGTTAATAGTGTGTGTTTGTGTACAGAAGTCGTTAACAGTATGTTTGTGTACAGGAGTCGCTAACAGTGTGTTTGTGTACAGGAGTCGTTACAGTGTGTTTGTGTACAGGAGTCGTTAACAGTGTGTGTTTGTTTACAGGAGTCGTTAACAGTGTGTGTTTGTGTACAGGAGTCGTTAACAGTCTGTTTGTGTACAGGAGTCGTTCACAGTGTGTGTTTGTGTAGAGGAGGCAATAACAGTGTGTGTTTGTATAGAGGAGTTAACAGTGTGTGTTTGTGTACAGTAGGGGTTACCAGTGTGTTTGTGTACAGGAGTCGTTACCAGTGTGTGTTTGTTTACAGGAGTCGTTAACAAAGATGTTTGTGTACAGGAGTCGTTAACAGTGTGATTGTGTACAGTAGGCGTTAACAGTGTGTGTTTGCGTACAGGAGGCATTAACAGTGTGTTTGTGTATAGGAGTCGCTAACAGTGTGTGTGTTTGTGTACAATAGGCATTAACAGGGTGTGGTTGTGTACAGGAGTCGTTAACAGTGTGTTTGCTTAAAGGAGTCGTTAACAGTGTGTTTGTGTGCAGGAGTCGTTAACAGTGTGTGTTTGTGTACAGTAGGCGTTAACAGTGTGTGTTTGCATACAGGAGGCATTAACAGTATGTGTGCAAGTACAGTAAAGGTTAACAGTGTGTGTTTGTTTGTGTGCAGGAGTCGTTAGCTGGGGTGTGTTTGTGTACAAGGTCGTTAGCAGTGTGTGTGTACAGAGTCGTTAACAGTGTGTTTTGTGTACTGGAGGCGTTAATGATGTGTGTTTGTATTACACAGTCGTGCTGGTATGTGTGTGTACAGAGTCGTTAACAGTGTGTGTTTGTGCTGGAGTCGTTAACAGTGTGTTTGTGTACAGGAGTCGTTAACAGTGTGTGTTTGTGTACAGGTCGTTAACAGTGTGTGTTTGTGTACACGCAGCATTAACAGTGTGTGTTTGTGTGCAGTCATGGCGATGTGTTTGTGTATGGAGTCGTTAACAGTGTGTGTGTTTGTGTACAGTAGGCATTAACAGTGTGTGTTTGTGTACAGGAGCCGTTAACAGTGTGTTTGTGTACAGGAGTCATTAACAGTGTGTTTGTGTACAGGAGTCGTAAACAGTGTGTTTGTGTACAGTAGGCGTTAACAGTGTGTCTTTGTGCACAGGAGGCATTAACAGTGTGTATGTGTGTACAGGAGTAGTTAACAGTGTGTGTTTGTGTACAGGAGTAGTTAACAGTGTGTGTTTGTGCACAGGAGTAGTTAACAGTGTGTGTTTGTGTACAGGAGTAGTTAACAGTGTGTTTGTGTACAGGAGTCGTTAACAGTGTGTGTTTGTGTACAGGAGTAGTTAACAGTGTGTGTTTGTGGCTGAGGTAATTAACAGTGTGTGTTTGTGTACAGTGAATTCTAATAAGTGTGTGTTTGTGTGCAGAAGTCGTTAACAGTATGTTTGTGTGTACAGGAGTCGCTAACAGTGTGTTTGTGTACAGGAATGGGTACAGTGTGTTTGTTTGTGTACAAGAGTCGTTAACAGTGTGTGTCTGTTTACAGGAGTCGTTAACAGTGTGTGTTTGTGTACAGGAGTCGTTAACAGTGTGTTTGTGTACAGGAGTCGTTCACAGTGTGTGTTTGTGTAGAGGAGGCAATAACAGTATGTGTTTGTATAGAGGAGTTAACAGTGTGTGTTTGTGTACAGGATCAGCATGTGTGTTTAAACAGGTGTCGTTACAGTTTGTACAGAGTCAACAGTGTGTGTTTGTATGCAGGAGTCACAATATTGTTTGTGTACAGAGTCACACAGTGTGTTTGTGTACAGGGTTGTTACAGTGTGTTTGTGTACAGAAGTCGTTAACAGTGTGTGTTTGTGTACAGGAGTCGTTAACACAGTGTGTGTTTGTTTACAGAGTTTAACAGTGTTGTTTGTACAGCAGTCGTTAACAGTGTGTCTGTACAGAAGCCTAAAGGTTTTGTGTAGATGAGGCAACAGTGTGTGTTTGTATATATGATAACAGTGTGTGTTTGTGTACAGTAGGCGTTAACGTTTGTGCACAAGAGTCGTTAACAGTGTGTTTGTGCAGGAGTCGTTAACAAAGATGTTTGTGTACAGGAGTCGTTAACAGTGTGTGTTTGTGTACAGTAGTCATAACAGTGTGTTTGTATAGGAGTCATAACAGTGTATGTTTGTATACAGGATGTTAACAGTGTGTTTTGTACAGAAGTTTAACAGGTGTGTTTGTACAGGAGTCGTTAACAGTGTGTTTTGTGTACAGGAGTCGTTAACAGTGTGTGTTTGTATAGAGGCGTTAACACAGTGTGTGTTCACATAGAGGCGTTAACAGTGTGTTTGTGTACAGAGGAGTTAACAGTGTGTGTTTGTGAACAGTAGTGGTTAAAAGTGTGTGTTTGTATAGAGGGTTAACAGTGTGTGTCTGTACAGAGGCGTTAACAGTGTTGTGTTTGTGTACAGTAGGCGTATGTGTTTTGTACAGAGGCGTTGGTGGTTTCGAGGCGTTAACAGTGTGTTTGTACAGAGTCGTTAACAGTGTGTTTGTGTACAGTAGGCGTTAACAGTGTGTGTTTGTATAGAGGGGATAACAGTGTGTTTGTATAGAGGCGTTAACAGTTTGTGTTTGTGTACAGGAGTCGTTAACAGTGTGTGTGTTTGTATAGAGGCGTTAACAGTGTGTGTTTGTTATAGAGTCGTTAACAGTGTGTGTATTTGTGTACAGTAGGCGTTAACAGTGTGTGTTTACAGAGGCGTTAACAGTGTGTGTTTGTGTACAGGAGTCGTTAACAATGTGTTTGTGTACAGGAGTCAATAACAGTGCGTGTTTTTGTATAGATTGGCATTAAGTGTGTGTTTATGAGGCGTTAACAGTGTGTGTGTTTGTGTACAGGAGGCGTTAACAGTGCGTGTTTGTGTAAGGGAGGCGTTAACAGTGTGTGTTTGTTCAGCAGGAGTTAAGAGTGTGTTTGTGTACAGGAGTCGTTAACAGTGTGTTTGTGCACAAGAGTGTTAACAGTGTGTTTATGCATGAGTCGTTAACATAAGTGTGTACAGGAGGCGTTAACAGTGTGTGTTTGTGTACAGTAGTCGTTAACAGTGTGTGTTTATAGAGGCGTTAACAGTGTGTGTTTGTGTACAGGAGTCGTTAACAGTGTGTTTGTGTACAGGAGCTAACAGTGTGTGTTTGTGTACAGGAGAGTCGTTAACAGTGTGTGTTTGTGTACAGGAGTCGTTAACAGTGTGTGTTTGTATAGAGGCGTTAACAGTGTGGTCACATAGAGGCGTTAACAGTGTGTGTTTGTACAGAGGCGTTAACAGTATGTGTTGTACAGAGCGTTAATGTAAGGGGTAACAGTGTGTGTTGTATAAGGTTAACAGTGTGTTTAGAAGGCGTTAACAGTGTGTGTTTGTGTACAGGGCGTTAACAGTGTGTGTTTATATAAAGTCGTTAACAGTGTGTGTTTGTGTACAGGAGGCGTTAACAGTGTGTGTTTGTATAGAGGCGTTAACAGTGTGTGTTAGCTGTAGGAGTCGTTAACAGTGTGTTTTGTACAGGAGTCGTTAACAGTGTGTGTTTGTGTACAGGAGTCGTTAACAGGTGTGTTTGTATACAGGAGTCGTTAACAGTGTGTTTGTGTACAGGAGTCGTTACAGTGTGTTTGTGTACAGGAGTCGTTAACAGTGTGTGTTGTGTATAGGAGTCGTTAACAGTGTGTGTGTGTGTGTACAGGAGTCGTTAACATGTGTTTGTGTACAGGAGTCGTTAACAGTGTGTGTGTGTGCACAGCAGTCACATTGTGTTTGTGTAGGAGTCGTTAAGCAGGTGTACAGGAGTCGTTAACAGTGTGTTTGTGTACAGGAGCAGCAGTGTGTGTTTGTCAGAGCGAACATTGTACAGGAGTCGTTAACAGTGTGTGTACAGGATCGTTAACAGTGTGTGTTTGGTACGGAGTCGTTAACAGTGTGTTGTGTACAGGAGTGTTAACAGTGTTGGTGTGTTACGTGTTGTGCAGAGGAGGCGTTAACAGTGTGTGTTTGTATAGAGTGAATTAACAGTGTGGTTTGTGTACAGTAGGCGTTAACAGTGTGTTTGTACACAGGAGTCGTTAACAGTGTGTTTTGTGTGAGTCGTTAACACAGTGTGTTTGTGAGAGGAGGCGATAACAGTGTGTGTTTGTATAGAGGAACTTACAGTGTGTATTTGTGTACAGTAGGCGTTAAGAGTGTGTTCGTGTACAGGAGTTGTTACCAGTGTGTTTGTTTACAGAGTCGTTAATGTGTGTTTGTGTACAGGAGTCGTTAACAGTGTGTGTTTAGTACAGGGTTACACAGTTGTTTGTTTTATTAACAGTGGTTTGTGTACAGGAGTCGTTAATGTATGTTTGTGTACAGGAGTCGTTAACAGTGTGTGTTTGTAGAGGAGGCATAACAGTGTGTGTTTGTATAGAGGCGATAACAGTGTGTGTTTAGGTATAGGTGTAGGCGTTAACTGTGTGTTTGTGCACAAGAGTCGTTAACAGTGTGTTTAGTACATGGAGTCGTTAACAAAGATGTTTGTGTACAGGAGGCGTTAACAGTGTGTGTGTTTGTAGCAGTAGTCGTTAACATTGTGTGTTTGTATAGAGGTTAACAGTGTGTGTTTGTATACAGGAGTCGTTAACAGTGTGTTTGTGTACAGGGATCGTTAACAGTGTGTGTTTGTGTAGGAGTCGTTAACAGTGTGTTTGTGTACAGGAGTCGTTAACAGTGTGTGTTTGTATAGAGGCGTTAACAGTGTGTGTTCGACAGAGCGTTAACAATGTGTGTGTTTGTGCAGTAGTGCTAACAGTGTGTGTTTGCAGAGGCGTTAACAGTGTGTGTTCAATGGAGGCCTGCGTGTGTGTATGTACAGAGGCGTTAACAGTGTGGTGTATAGGAGCGCTAACAGGTTTGTATACAGGAGTCGTTAACAGTGTGTTTTGTACAGGAGTCGTTAACAGTGTGTTTGCGTAAAGGAGTCGTTAACAGTGTGTGTTTGTATGATTAACAGTGTGTGTGTTGTATAGAGGCGTTAACAGTGTGTGTGTTTGTGCAGGAGGCGTTAACAGTGTGTGTTTGTGCACAGGAGGCATTAACAGTGTGTGTTTGTGCACAGGAGCGTTAACAGTGTGTGTGTTTGTGTACACTAGGCGTTAACAGTTGTGTTTGTGTACAGGAGGCGTTAACAGTGTGTTTGTGTACAGGTGTTAACGGTGTGTTTGTGTACAGGAGTCGCTGGCCGTGTGTTTTGTACAGAAGGCGTTAACATTGTGTTTGTGTACAGTAGGCGTTAACAGTGTGTGTTTTCGTATAGTTGTCGTTAACAGTGTGTGTTTGTGTACAGGAGTCGCTAGCCGTGTGTTTGTGTACAGGAGTCGTTAATAGTGTGTTTGTGTTCAGTAGGCGTTAACAGTGTGTTTGTGTACAGGAGTCGTTAACAGTGTGTGTTTGTGTACAGTAGGAGTTAACAGTGTGTGTTTTGTACAGAGTCGTTAACAGTGTTTGTGTACAGGAGGCGTTAACAGTGTGTTTGTGTACGGAGTCGTTAACAGTGTGTTTGTGTACAGGAGTCGCTGACAGTGTGTTTTGTGTACAAGAGGCGTTAACATGTGTGTTTGTGTATTGGAGTCGTTAACAGTGTGTGTGTGTACAGGAGTCGTTAACAGTGTGTTTGTGTACTGGAGGCGTTAACAGTGTGTGTTTGTGTAGAGGGCAATAACAGTGTGTGTTTGTATAGATGAGTTAACAGTGTGTGTTTGTGTACTGGAGACGTTAACAGTGTGTGTTTGTGAACTGGGTCGTTAACAGTGTGTGTTTGTGTACAGGAGTCGTTAACAGTGTGTTTGTGTACAGGAGTCGTTAACAGTGTGTGTGTGTGTGTACAGCAGGCATTAACAGTGTGTTGTGTACGAGTCGTTAACAGTGTGTTTGTGTACAGAGTCGTTAACAGTGTGTGTGTTTGTTTACAGGAGTCGTTAACAGTGGTGCTGTGTAGGGAGGAAATAACAGTGTGTGTTTGTATAGAGGTTAACAGTGTGTGTTCGTGTACAGGAGGCGTTAACAGTGTGTTTGTGTACAGGAGTCGTTAACAGTGTGTGTTTGTGTAGAGGAAGCAATAACAGTGTGTGTTTGTATAGAGTTAACAGTGTCTGTTTGTGTACAGGAGGCGTTAACAGTGTTTGTTTGTTTACGAGTCGTTAACAAAGATGTTTGTGTACAGAGTCGTTAACAGTGTATTTGTGTACTGGATGCGTTAACAGTGTGTTTTGGCACAGGAGGCGTGTGTGTGTGTGTGTGTACAGATGGGATTACAGTGTGTGTTTGTGTACAGGAGGCGTTAACAGTGTGTGTTTGTGTACAGGTCGTTAACAGTGTGTGTGTGTGTGTGTGTGTACAGTAGGCGTTAACAGTGTGTGTTTAGTACAGAGTCGTTAGTGTGTTTGTGTCAGGAGTCGTTAACAGTGTGTGTTTTAGTAAGTAGGCGTTAACAGTGTGTGTTTGTGTACAGGGTCGTGCGTGTGTGTGTGTGTGTGTGTACAGTAGGCGTTGATGTGTTTGTGTACTGGAGACGTTAACAGTGTGTGTTTGTGAACCAGAGTCGTTACAGTGTGTGTTTGTGTGCAGAGTCGTTAACAGTGTGTTTGTGTACAGGAGTCGTTAACAGTGTGTTTGTGTACAGGTCGTTAACAGTGTGTTTGTGTACAGGAGTCGTCAATGTGTTTGTGTGTCAGGAGTCGTTAAGTGTGTGTTTGTGTACAGGAGCGTTAACAGTGTTTTGTGTACAGGAGCAAACAGTGTGTTGAGGGTTAACAGTGTGTGTTTGTGTACAGAGGCGTTAACAGTGTGTGTGTGTGTGTAGGAGTCGTGCTGGTGTGTGTGTGTGTGTACAGGAGTCGTTAGCTGTGTGTTTGTGTACAGGAGGCGTTAACAGTGTGTTTGTGTACAGGAGTCGTTAACAGTGTGTGTGTGTACAGGAGTCGTTAAAGTGTGTTTGGTACAGGAGTCATTAGTGTGTGTTTGTGTACAGGAGTCGTTAACAGTGTGTTTGTGTACAGGAGTCGTTACAGTGTGTTTGTGTACAGTAGTCGTTAACAGTGTGTGTTTGTGTACAGGAGTCGTTAACAGTGTGTGTTTGTGTACAGGCGTCGTAACAGAGATGTTTGTGTACAGGAGTCGTTAACAGTGTGTTTGTGTACAGTAGGCGTTAACAGTGTGTGTTTGCATACAGGAGGCATTAACAGTGTGTGTGTGTGTACAGTAGGCGTTAACAGTGTGTGTTTGTGTATAGGGCGTTAACAGTGTGTGTGTGTGTGTGTGCAGGAGTCGTTAACAGTGTGTGTTTGTGTACGGAGTCGTTCACAGTGTGTTTTGTGTAGAGTCGTTAACAGTGTGTTTTGTGTACAGGAGTCGTTAACAGTGTGTTTGTGTACAGGAGTCGTTAACAGTGTGTGTTTGCGTACAGGAGGCATTAACAGTGTGTGTGTGTCTAGAGGAGTTAACAGGTGTGTGTTTGTGTACAGGAGGCGTTAACAGTGTGTTTGTGTACAGGAGTCAGTAACAGTGTGTTTTGTGTACAGGAGTCGTTAACAGTGTGTGTTTTAGTACAGTAGGCGTTAACAGTGTGTGTTTGTGTACAGGAGTCGTTAACAAGTGTGTGTGTGTACAGTAGGCGTTAACAGTGTGTGTTTTGTACTGGAGTCGTTAACAGTGTGTGTGTTTGTGTACAGGTCGTTAACAGTGTGTGTTTGTGTACAGGAGGCATTAACAGTGTGTGTTTGTGTGCAGGAGTCGTTAACAGTGTGTTTGTGTACAGGGTTGCTAACAGTGTGTTGTGTAGTGGTGTCAGTGTGTGTTTGTGTACAGGGCGTTAACTGTGTGTGTGTGTGTACAGGAGGCGTAACAGTGTGTTTGTGCAGGTCGTTAAAGTGTGTTTGTGTGCCGGGAGTCGTTAACAGTGTGTGTTTGTTACAGGAGTCGTTAAGTGTGTGTTTGTGTAGAGAGCACTTAACAGTGTGTTTGTATAGAGGCTTAGTGTGTTTTGTGTACAAGGCGTTAACAGTGTGTGTTTGTGTACAGGAGTCGTTAACAGTGTGTTTGTGTAGGAGCGTAACAGTGTGTTTGTATAGAGGAGTGTTTGTTAGAGGCGTACATGTTGTACGGAGTCTTAACGTGTGTGTGTACAGGAGGCGTTAACAGAGTGTGTTTGTGCTACAGGAGGCATTAACAGTGTGTGTGTGTGTGTACAGTAGGAGTTAACAGTGTGTGTTTGTGTATAGGAGGCGTTAACAGTGTGTGTGTGTGTACAGGAGTCGTTAACAGTGTGTTTGTGTGGGAGTCCGTACTAGAGTGTGTTTGTGCACAGAGTCGTTAACAGTGTGTGTGTGTACAGGAGTCGTTAACAGTGTGTTTGTGTACAGGAGGCGTTAACAGTGTGTGTTTGTGTACAGGAGTCGTTATCAGTGTGTGTTTGTGTACAGGGAGTCGTTAGTGTGTGTTTGTGTACAGGAGTCGTTAACAGTGTGGTTTGTGTACAGGAGTCGTTAACAGTGTGTTTGTGCAGGAGTCGTTACAGTGTGTTTGTGTACAGGAGTCGTTAACAGTGTGTGTTTGTGTACAGGTCGTTAACAGTGTGTGTTTGTGTACAGGGTCGTTAACAGTGTGTTTGTGTACAGGAGTCGTTAACAGTGTGTGTTTGTGTAGAGGAGGCGATAACAGTGTGTGTTTGTATGGAGGAATTAACAGTGTGTGTTTGTGTACAGTAGGCGTTAACAGTGTGTTTGTGTACAGGAATCGTTAACAGTGTGTGTTTGTTTACAGGAGTCGTTAACAAAGATGTTTGTGTACAGGAGTCGTTAACAGTGTGTGTTTGTGTACAGGAGTCGTTACAGTGTGTTTGTTTACAGAGTCATTAACAGTGTGTTTGTGTACAGCAGTCGTTAACAGTGTGTTTGTGTACAGAAGTCGTTAAAGTGTGTGTTTGTGTAGAGGCAATAACAGTGTGTGTTTGTATGACGATAACAGTGTGTGTTTGTGTACAGAGGCGTTAACGTGTGTTTGTGCACAAGAGTCGTTAACAGTGTGTTTGCGTACATGAGTCGTTAACAAAGATGTTTGTGTGCAGGAGGCGTCAACAGTGTGTGTTTGTGTACAGTAGTCGTTAACAGTGTGTGTGTTTGTGTACAGACGTCGTTAACAGTGTGTGTAATATGAGTCGTTAACAGTGTGTGCGTGTACAGGAGTCGTTAACAGTGTGTGTTTGTGTACAGGAGTCGTTAACAGTGTGTGTGTGTGTGTGTACAGCAGGCATTAACAGTGTGTTTGTGTACAGAAGTAGTTAACAGTGTGTTTGTGTACAGGAGTCGTTAAAAGTGTGTGTTTGTGTACAGGAGTCGTTAACAGTGTGTGTTTGTGTACAGGAATCGTTAACAGTCTATTTGTGTACAGGAGTCGTTAACAGTGTGTTTGTGTACAGGAGTCGTTAACAGTGTGTGTTTGTTTACAGGAGTCGTTAACAGTGTGTGTTTGTGTACAGGAGTCGTTAACAGTGTGTTTGTGTACAGAAGTCGTTAACAGTGTGTGTTTGTGTAGAGGAGGCGATAACAGTGTGTGTTTGTATAGAGGAATTAACAGTGTGTGTGTTTGTGTACAGTAGGCGTTAACAGTGTGTTTGTGTACAGGAGTCGTTAACAGTGTGTTTGTGTACAGGAGTCGTTAACAGTGTGTGTTTGTGTAGAGGCGATAACAGTGTGTGTTTGTATAGAGGAATTTACAGTGTGTATTTGTGTACAGTAGGCGTTAAGAGCGTGTTCGTGTACAGGAGTTGTTACCAGTGTGTGTTTGTTTACAGGAGTCGTTAACAGTGTGTGTTTGTGTACAAGAGTCATTAACAGTGTGTGTTTGTTTACAGGAGTCGTTAACAGTGTGTGTTTGTGTACAGGAGTCGTTAACAGTATGTTTGTGTACAGGAGTCGTTAACAGTGTGTGTTTGTGTAGAGGAGGCGATAACAGTGTGTGTTTGTATAGAGGCGATAACAGTGTGTGTTTGTGTACAGTAGGCGTTAACTGTGTGTTTGTGCACAAGAGTCGTTAACAGTGTGTTTGCATACATGAGTCGTTAACAAAGATGTTTGTGTACAGGAGGCGTTAACAGTGTGTGTTTGTGGACAGTAGTCGTTAACATTGTGTGTTTGTATAGAGGCGTTAACAGTGTGTGTTTGTATACAGGAGTCGTTAACAGTGTGTTTGTGTACAGGAGTCGTTAACAGTGTGTGTTTGTATAGAGGCGTTAACTGTGTGTGTTCGTATAGAGGCGTTAACAGTGTGTGTGTTTGTGTACAGGAGGCGTTAACAGTGTGTGTGTTTGTGTACAGTAGGCGTTAACAGTGTGTGTGTTTGTGTACAGTAGGCGTTAACAGTGTGTGTTTGTATAGAGGCGTTAACAGTGTGCGTTTGAATAGAGGCACTAACAGTGTGTGTTTGTATACAGGAGTCGTTAACTGCCAGTGTGTTTTTGTGCAAGGAGTCGTTAACAGTGTGTTTGCGTAGAGAGTCGTTAACAGTGTGTTTCTATAGGCGTTAACAGTGTGTGTTCGTATAGAGCGTTAACAGTGTGTGTGTTTGTGCACAGGAGGCGCTAACAGTGTGTGTGTTTGTGCACAGGAGGCGTTAACAGTGTGTGTGTTTGTGCACAGGAGGCGTTAACAGTGTGTGTGTTTGTGTACACTAGGCGTTAACAGAGTGTGTTTGTGTACAGGAGGCGTTAACAGTGTGTTTGTGTACAGGAGTCGTTAACAGTGTGTTTGTGTACAGGAGTCGCTGGCCGTGTGTTTGTGTACAAGAGGCGTTAACATTGTGTGTTTGTGTACAGTAGGCGTTAACAGTGTGTGTTTTCGTATAGGAGTCGTTAACAGTGTGTGTTTGTGTACAGGAGTCGCTGGCCGTGTGTTTGTGTACAGGAGTCGTTAATAGTGTGTTTGTGTTCAGTAGGCGTTAACAGTGTGTTTGTGTACAGGAGTCGTTAACAGTGTGTGTTTGTGTACAGTAGGAGTTAACAGTGTGTGTTTTTGTACAGGAGTCGTTAACAGTGTGTGTTTGTGTACAGGAGGCGTTAACAGTGTGTTTGTGTACAGGAGTCGTTAACAGTGTGTTTGTGTACAGGAGTCGCTGGCCGTGTGTTTGTGTACAGGAGGCGTTAACATTGTGTGTTTGTGTATTGGAGTCGTTAACAGTGTGTGTGTGTACAGGAGTCGTTAACAGTGTGTCTGTGTACTGGAGGCGTTAACAGTGGGTGTTTGTGTAGAGGAGGCAATAACAGTGTGTGTTTGTATAGATGAGTTAACAGTGTGTGTTTGTGTACTGGAGACGTTAACAATGTGTGTTTGTGAACTGGAGTCGTTAACAGTGTGTGTTTGTATACAGGAGTCGTTAACAGTGTGTTTGTGTACAGGAGTCGTTAACAGTGTGTGTGTGTGTGTACAGCAGGCATTAACAGTGTGTTTGTGTATAGGAGTCGTTAACAGTGTGTTTGTGTACAGGAGTCGTTAGCAGTGTGTGTTTGTTTACAGGAGTCGTTAACAGTGTGTGCTTGTGTACAGGAGGCATTAACAGTGTGTGTGTGTACAGTAGGAGTTAACAGTGTGTGTTTGTGTATAGGAAGCATTAACAGTGTGTGTGTGTGTGTGCAGGGAGTCGTTAACGGTGTGTGTGTACAGGAATCGTTGGCTGTGTTGGTGTACTGGAGGCGTTAACAGTGTGTTTGTGTACAGGAGTCGTTAACAGTGTGTGTGTGTACAGGTGTCGTTAAAATGTGTTTGCGTACAGGAGTCGTTAACAGTGTGTGTTTGTGTACAGGAGTCGTTAACAGTGTGTTTTTGTACAGGAGTCGTTACAGTGTGTTTGTGTACAGTAGTCGTTAACAGTGTGTGTTTGTGTACAGGAGGCGTTAACAGTGTGTGTTTGTTTACAGGCGTCAGTAACAAAGATGTTTGTGTACAGGAGTCGTTAACAGTGTGTTTGTGTACATTAGGCATTAACAGTGTTTGTTTGCATACAGGAGGCATTAACAGTGTGTGTGCGTGTACAGTAGGAGTGAACAGTGTGTGTTTGTGTATAGGAGGCGTGAACAGTGTGTGTGTGTGTGTACAGGAGTCGTTAACAGTGTGTGTTTGTGTACAGGAGTCGTTAACACAGTGTGTTTGTGTACAGGAGTCGTTAACAGTGTGTATTTGTATAGGAGTCGTTAACAGTGTGTTTGTGTACTGGAGGCGTTAACAGTATGTGTTTGCGTACAGGAGGCATTAACAGTGTGTGTGTGTCTATACAGTAGGAGTTAACAGTGTGTGTTTGTGTATAGAAGGCGTTAACAGTGTGTTTGTGAACAGGAGTCGGTAACAGTGTGTTTGTGTACAGGAGTCGTTATCAATGTGTGTTTTAGTAGAGTAGGCGTTAACAGTGTGTGTTTGTGTACAGGAGTCGTTAACAATGTGTGTGTGTGTGTACAGTAGGCGTTAACAGTGTGTGTTTTTGTACTGGAGACGTTAACAGTGTGTGTTTGTGAACCGGAGTCGTTAACAGTGTGTGTTTGTGTACAGGAGGCATTAACAGTGTGTGTTTGTGTGCAGGAGTCGTTAACAGTGTGTTTGTGTACAGGAGTTGTTAACAGTGTGTTTGTGTACAGGAGTCGTTAACAGTGTGTGTTTGTGTACAGGAGTCGTTAACAGTGTGTGTGTGTGTGTACAGCAGGCATTAACAGTGTGTTTGTGTACAGGAGTCGTTAAAAGTGTGTTTGTGTACAGGAGTCGTTAGCAGTGTGTGTTTGTTTACAGGAGTCGTTAACAGTGTGTGTTTGTGTAGAGGAGGCAATAACAGTGTGTGTTTGTATAGAGGAGTTAACAGTGTGTGTTCGTGTACAGGAGGCGTTAACAGTGTGTTTGTGTACAGGACTCGTTAACAGTGTGTGTTTGTGTAGAGGAGGCAATAACAGTGTGTGTTTGTATAGAGGAGTTAACAGTGTCTGTTTGTGTACAGGAGGCGTTAACAGTGTGTTTGTGTACAGGAGTCGTTAACAGTGTGTGTTTGTTTACAGGAGTCGTTAACAAAGATGTTTGTGTACAGGAGTGGTTAACAGTGTATTTGTGTACTGGAGGCTTTAACAGTGTGTTTTGCATACAGGAGGCATTAACAGTGTGTGTGTGTGTGTAAAGTAGGAGTTAACAGTGTGCGTTTGTGTATAGGAGGCGTTAACAGTGTGTGTTTGTGTACAGGAGTCGTTAACAGTGTGTGTTTGTGTACAGGAGGCATTAACAGTGTGTGTTTGTGTGCAGGAGTCGTTAACAGTGTGTTTGTGTACAGAGTTGTTAACCAGTGTGTTTGTGTACAGGAGTCGTTAACGGTGTGTCAACATGTACGGAGTCGTTAACAGTGTGTGTGTGTGTGTGTACAGCAGGCATTAACAGTGTGTTTGTGTGCAGGGTCGTTAAAGTGTGTTTGTGTGCAAGTCGTTAGCGGTGTGTGTTTGTTTACAGGGTCGTTAACAGTGTGTGTTTGTGTAGAGAGCCCAATAACAGTGTGTGTTTGTATAGAGGAGTTAACAGTGTGTGTTCGTGTACAGGAGGCGTTAACAGTGTGTTTGTGTACAGGACTCGTTAACAGTGTGTGTTTGTGTAGAGGAGGCAATAACAGTGTGTGTTTGTATAGAGGAGTTAACAGTGTCTATTTGTGTACAGGAGGCGTTAACAGTGTGTTTGTGTACAGGAGTCGTTAACAGTGTGTGTTTGTTTACAGGAGTCGTTAACAAAGATGTTTGTGTACAGGAGTGGTTAACAGTGTATTTGTGTACTGGAGGCTTTAACAGTGTGTTTTGCATACAGGAGGCATTAACAGTGTATGTGTGTGTGTAAAGTAGGAGTTAACAGTGTGCGTTTGTGTATAGGAGGCGTTAACAGTGTGTGTTTGTGTACAGGAGTCGTTAACAGTGTGTGTGTGTGTGTACAGTAGGCGTTACCAGTGTGTGTTTGTGTGCAGGATTCGTTAACAGTGTGTTTGTGTACAGGAGTCGTTAACAGTGTGTTTGTGTACAGGAATTGTTAACAGTGTGTTTGTGTACAGGAGTCGTTAACAGTGTGTGATGGTGTACAGGAGTCGTTAACAGTGTGTTTGTGTACAGGGGTCGATAACAGTCTGTGTTTGTGTACAGGAGTCGTAACAGTATGTGTTTGTGTAAAGTAGGCATTAACAGTGTGTGTTTGCATACAGGAGGCATTAACAGTGTGTGTGTGTGTGTGTGTACAGTAGGAGTTAACAGTGTGTGTTTGTGTATGAGGTCGTTAACAGTGTTATTATTATTGTGTACGAGTCGTTAACAGTGTGTTTGTGTACAGGGTCGTTAACAGTGTGTTTGTGTACAGGAGTCGTTACAGTGTGTTTGTGTACAGGAGTTGTTAACAGTGTGTGTTTTGTTTACAGGGGTCGTTAACAGTGTGTGTTTGTGTACAGGAGTCATTAACGGTGTGTGTTTTGTGTACAGGAGTCATTAACAGTGTGTGTTTGTGTAGAGGAAATATGTAGTGTGTGTTTGTATGAGAGTTGACAGTGTGTGTTTGTGTACAGTGGCGTTAACAGTGTGTTTGTGTACAGAGTCGTTCACAGTGTGTGTTTGTTTGTGTACAGGAGTCGTTAACAGTGTGTTTGTGTACAGGAGTCGCTGGCCGTGTGTTTGTGTACAGGAGGCGTTAATGTTGTGTGTTTGTGTACTGGAGTCGTTAACAGTGTGTGTTTGAGTACTGGAGTCGTTACAGTGTGTGTTTTTGTACAATAGGCGTTAACACTGTGTGTTTGTGTACAGGAGACGTTAACAGTGTGTGTGTGTGTACAGTAGGTGTTAACAGTGTGCGTTTGTGTACTGGAAACGTTAACAGTGTGTGTGTGTGAACCGGAGTCGGTAACAGTGTGTGTTTGTGTACACGCGGCATTAACAGTGTGTGTTTGTGTGCAGGAGTCGTTAACAGTGTGTGTTTGTGTAGAGGAGGCGATAACAGTGTGTGTTTGTATAGAGGAATTAACAGTGTGTGTTTGTGTACATTAGGCGTTAACAGTGTGTTTGTGTACAGGCATCGTTACCAGTGTGTGTTTGTTTACAGGAGTCGTTAACAAAGATGTTTGTGTACAGGAGTCGTTAACAGTGTGTGTTTGTGTACAGGAGTCGTTAACAGTGTGTGTTTGTTTACAGGAGTCGTTAACAGTGTGTGTTTGTGTACAGGAGTCGTTAACAGTGTTTTTGTGTACAGAAGTCGTTAACAGTGTGTGTTTGTCAAGACGAGGCAATAACAGTGTGTGTTTGTATAGAGGCGATAACAGTGTGTGTTTGTGTACAGTAGGCGTTAACGTGTGTTTGTGCACAAGAGTCGTTAACAGTGTGTTTGCGTACATGAGTCGTTAACAAAGATGTTTGTGTACAGGAGGCGTCAACAGTGTGTGTTTGTGTACAGTAGTCGTTAACAGTGTGTGTTTGTATAGAGGCATTAACAGTGTGTGTTTGTATACAGGAGTCGTTAACAGTGTGTTTGTGTACATTAGGCGTTAACAGTGTGTGTTTGTATAGAGGCGTTAACAGTGTGTGTTCATATAGAGGCGTTAACAGTGTGTGTATTTGTGTACAGTAGGCGTTAACAGTGTGCGTTTGAATAGAGACACTAACAGTGTGTGTTTGTATACAGGAGTCGTTAACAGTGTGTTTGTGTACAGGAGTCGTTAACAGTGTGTTTGTGTACATGAGTCAATAATAGTGCGTGTTTGTGTAGAGGCGTTAACAGTGTGTGTTCATATAGAGGTGTTAACAGTTTGTGTGTTTGTGTACAGGAGGCGTTAACAGTGTGTGTGTTTGTGTACAGTAGGCGTTAACATTGTGTGTTTTTGTTCAGTAGGCGTTAACAGTGCGTTTGTGTGCAGGAGTCGTTAACAGTGTGTTTGTGTACAGGAGTCATTAACAGTGTGTGTTTGTGTACAGGAGTCGTTAACAGTGTGTGTGTTTGTGTACATTAGGCATTAACAGTGTGTGTTTGCGTAGAGGAGTCGTTAACAGTGTGTTTGTGTACAGGAGTCGTTAACAGTGTGTTTGTGTACAGGAGTTGTTAACAGTGTGTTTGTGTACAGGAGTCGTTAACAGTGTGTGTGCTTGTGTACAGGAGTCGTTAACAGTGTGTTTGTGTACAGGTGTGGTTAACAGTCTGTGTTTGTGTGCAAGTCGTAACAGTGTGTTTGTGTACAGTGAGGCGTTAACAGTGTGTGTTTGCATACGGAGGCATTAACAGGTGTGTGTGTGTGTGTGTGTGTGTACAGTAGGAGTTAACAGTGTGTGTTTGTGTATAGGAGGCGTTAACAGTGTGTGTGTGTGTGTGAGTCGTTAACAGTGTGTTTCTGTACAGGAGTCGTTAGCAGTGTGTTTGTGTACAGGAGTCGTTAACAGTGTGTGTTTGTGTACAGGGTAGTTAACAGTGTGTTTGTGTACAGGAGGGCATTAACAGTGTGTGTTATGTACAGTAGGAGTTAATAGTGAGTGTTTGTGTATAGGAGGAGTTAACAGTGTGTGTGTACAGGAGTCGTTACAGTGTGTTTGTGTACAGGAGTCGTTAACAGTGTGTGTTTGTGTACAGGAGTCGTTAACAGTGTGTGTTTGTGTCGAGAAGGCAATAACAGTGTGTGTTTGTATAGATGAGTTAACATTGTGTGTTTGTGTACAGTAGGCGTTAACAGTGTGTTTGTGTACAGGAGTCGTTAACAGTGTGTGTTTGATTACAGGAGTCGTTAACAAAGATGTTTGTGTACAGGAGTCATTAACAGTGTGTTTGTGTACAGTAGGCGTTAACAGTGTGTGTTTGCATACAGGAGGCATTAACAGTATGTGTGCGTGTACAGTAGAAGTTAACAGTGTGTGTTTGTGTATAGGAGGCATTAACAGTGTGTGTGTGTGTACAGGAGTCGTTAACAGTGTGTGTGTGTACAGGAGTCGTTTACAGTGTGTTTGTGTACTGGAGGCGTTAACAGTGTGTGTTTGTGTTGAGGAGGCAATAACAGTGTGTGTTTGTATAGATGAGTTAACAGTGTGTGTTTGTGTACAGGAGTCGTTAACAGTGTGTGTTTGTTTACATGAGTCGTTAACAAAGATGTTTGTGTACAAGAGTCATTAACAGTGTGTTTGTGTACAGTAGGCGTTAACAGTGTGTGTTTGCGTACAGGAGGCATTAACAGTATGTGTGCGTGTACAGTAAAAGTTAACAGTGAGTGTTTGTGTATAGGAGGCGTTAACAGTGTGTGTGTGTACAGGAGTCGTTAACAGTGTGTGTTTGTGTACAGGAGTCGTTAACAAAGTGTGTTTGTGTACAGGAGTCGTTAACAGTGTATGTGTGTGTACAGGAGTCGTTAACAGTGTGTTTGTGTAATAAAGGCGTTAACAGTGTGTGTTTGTGTACAGGCGTCGTTAACAGTGTGTGTGTGTACAGTAGTCGTTAACATTGTGTGTTTGTGTACAGGAGTCGTTAACAGTGTGTGTTTGTACGAGTCGTTAACAATTGTGTTTTGTGTACAGAATCGTTACAGTGTGTTTGTATGCAGAGTCGTTAACAGTGTGTGTTTGTGTACAGAGTCATTAACAGTGTTATTGTGTGTACAGGTCGATAACAGTGTGTGTTTGTGTGCAGAGTCATTGCTTGGTGTGTGTGTGTGTACAGCAGGCGTGGACTTACTGTGTTTGTGTAAGGAGTCGTTAACAGTGTGTTTGTGTACAGGTTCGTTAACAGTGTGTGTTTTGTGTGGGGAGTCGTCAACAGTGTGTTTGTGTACAGGAGTCGTTAACAGTCTGTTTGTGTACAGGAGTCGTTAACAGTGTGTTTGTGTACAGGAGTCGTTACAGTGTGTTTGTGTACAGAAGTCGTTAACAGTGTGTGTTTGTTTACAGGAGTCGTTAACAGTGTGTGTTTGTGTACAGGAGTCGTTACCAGTGTGTTTGTGTACAGGAGTCGTTAACAGTGTGTGTTTGTGTAGAGGAGGCGATAACAGTGTGTGTTTGTATAGAGGAATTAACAGTGTGTGTTTGTGTACATTAGGCGTTAACAGTGTGTTTGTGAACAGGCATCGTTACCAGTGTGTGTTTGTTTAAAGGAGTCGTTAACAAAGATGTTTGTGTACAGGAGTCGTTAACAGTGTGTGTTTGTGTACAGGAGTCGTTAACCGTGTGTGTTTGTTTACAGGAGTCGTTAACAGTGTGTGTTTGTGTACAGGAGTCGTTAACAGTGTTTTTGTGTACAGAAGTCGTTAACAGTGTGTGTTTGTCAAGAGGAGGCAATAACAGTGTGTGTTTGTATAGAGGCGATAACAGTGTGTGTTTGTGTACAGTAGGCATTAACGTGTGTTTGTGCACAAGAGTCGTTAACAGTGTGTTTGCGTACATGAGTCGTTAACAAAGATGTTTTTGTACAGGAGGCGTTAGCAGTGTGTGTTTGTGTACAGTAGTGGTTAACAGTGTGTTTGTGTACAGGAGTCGTTAACAGTGTGTGTTTGTGTACAGGAGTCGTTAACAGTGTGTGTGTTTGTGTACAGTAGGCATTAACAGTGTGTGTTTGTGTAGAGGAGTCGTTAACAGTGTGTTTGTGTACAGGAGTCGTTAACAGTGTGTTTGTGTACAGGAGTTGTTAACAGTGTGTTTATGTACAGGAGTCGTTAACAGTGTGTGTTTGTGTACACGCGGCATTAACAGTGTGTGTTTGTGTGCAGGAGTCGTAAACAGTGTGTTTGTGTACAGGAGTCGTTAACAGTGTGTTTGTGTATAGGAGGCAATAACGGTGTGTGTTTGTAAGATGAGTTAACTTAGTGTGTGTTTGTGTACAGTAGGCGTTAACAGTGTGTTTGTGTACGAGTCGTTAACAGTGTGTGTTTGTTTAGGAGTCGTTAGCACCAAGATGTTTTTGTTGCAGGAGTCATTAACACAGTGTGTTTGTGTACAGTAGGCGTTAACAGTGTGTGTTTGCGTGCAAGGCATTAACAGTAATATTGTGCGTGTACAGTAGGAGTTAACAGTGTGTGTTTGTGTATAAGGCGTTAACAGTGTGTTGTGTGTGTACACAGGTCGTTAACAGTGTGTGTTTGTGTACAGGAGTCGTTAACGGTGTGTTTTGTACAGGAGTCGTTACAGTGTTTGTGTACAGGAGTCGTTAACAGTGTGTGTGTGTGTACAGCAGGCATTAACAGTGTGTTGAGTGTACAGGAGTCGTTGACAGTGTGTTTATGCAGGGAGTCGTTAACAGTGTGTGTTTGTGTGCAGTGACGTTAACAGTGTGTGTTTGCATACAGGAGGCATTAACAGTATGTGCGTGTGCAGTAGGAGTTAACAGTGTGTGTTTGTGTACAGGAGTCGTTAACAGGGTGTGTTTGTGTACAGAGTCGTTAACAGTATTATTAGTGTACAGAGTCGTTAACAGTGTGTTTGTGTGCTGGGCATTAACAGTGTGTTAGTGTACAGGAGTCGTTGACAGTGTGTTTGTGTGCAGGAGTCGTTAACAGTGTGTGTTTGTGTACAGTAGGCGTTAACAGTGTTTGTTTGCATACAGGAGGCATTAACAGTGTGTGTGCGTGTACAGTAGGAGTTAACAGTGTGTGTTTGTGTATAGGAGGCGTTAACAGTGTGTGTTTGTGTGCAGGAGTCGTAAACAGTGTGTTTGTGTACAGGAGTCGTTAACAGTGTGTTTGTGTATAGGAGTCGCTAACAGTGTGTGTGTTTGTGTACAATAGGCATTAACAGGGTGTGTTTGTGTACAGGAGTCGTTAACAGTGTGTTTGCTTACAGGAGTCGTTAACAGTGTGTTTGTGTACAGGAGTTGTTAACAGTGTGCTTGTGTACAGGAGTCGTTAACAGTGTGGGTGTGTACAGGAGTCGTTACAGTGTGTTTGTGTACAGGAGTCGTTAACAGTGTGTGTTTGTGTACAGGAGTCGTTAACAGTGTGTTTATGTACAGGAGTCGTTACAGTGTGTTTGTGTACAGGAGTCGTTAACAGTGTGTGTGTGTGTACAGCAGGCATTAACAGTGTGTTTGTGTACAGGAATCGTTAACAGTGTGTTTGTGTACAGGAGTCGTTAACAGTGTGTTTTTGTGTACAGGAGTCGTTAACATTGCTTGTTTGTTTACAGGAGTCGTTAACAAAGATGTTTGAGTACAGGAGTCGTTAACAGTGTGTGTTTGTATACAGGAGTCGTTAACAGTTTGTTTGTGTACAGGAGTCGTTAACAGTGTGTGTTTGTGTAGAGGAGGCGAATACAGTGTGTGTTTGCATAGAGGCGATAACAGTGTGTGTTTGTGTACAGTAGGCGTTAACAGTTTGTTTGTGCACAAGAGTCGTTAACAGTGTGTTTGCGTACATGAGTCGTTAACAAAGATGTTTGTGTACAGGAGGCGTTAACAGTGTGTGTTTGTGTACAGTAGTCGTTAACAGTCTGTGTTTGTATAGAGGCGTTAACAGTGTGTGTTTGTATACAGGAGTCGTTAACAGTGTGTTTGTGTACAGGAGTCGTTAACAGTGTGTGTTTGTGTACAGGAGTCGTTAACTGTGTGTGTTTGTATAGAGGCGTTAACAGTGTGTGTTCATATAGAGGCGTTAACAGTGTGTGTGTTTGTGTACAGGAGGCGTTAACAGTGTGTGTGTTTGTGTACAGTAGGCGTTAACAGTGTGTGTTTGAGTACTAGAGGCGTTAACATTGTCTGTTTGTGTTCAGTAGGCGTTAACAGTGTGTTTGTGTACAGGAGTCGTTAATATGTGTGTTTGTGACAGTAGGCGTTAACAATGTTTGTTTGTGTTTGTGTGTGAGAACTGGAGGCGTTAACAGTGTGTTTGTGAGTCGTTAACAGGACAGAGTCGTTAACAGTGTGTTTGTGTACAGGAGTGTAACAGTGTGTTTGTGTACAGGAGTGTGTGTTTGTGTACAGGAGTAGTTAACAGTGTGTGTTTGTATACAGGAGTAGTTAATAGTGTGTGTTTGTGTACAGAAGTCGTTAACAGTATGTTTGTGTACAGGAGTCGCTAACAGTGTGTTTGTGTACAGGAGTCGTTACAGTGTGTTTGTGTACAGGAGTCGTTAACAGTGTGTGTTTGTTTACAGGAGTCGTTAACAGTGTGTGTTTGTGTACAGGAGTCGTTAACAGTCTGTTTGTGTACAGGAGTCGTTCACAGTGTGTGTTTGTGTAGAGGAGGCAATAACAGTGTGTGTTTGTATAGAGGAGTTAACAGTGTGTGTTTGTGTACAGTAGGGGTTACCAGTGTGTTTGTGTACAGGAGTCGTTACCAGTGTGTGTTTGTTTACAGGAGTCGTTAACAAAGATGTTTGTGTACAGGAGTCGTTAACAGTGTGATTGTGTACAGTAGGCGTTAACAGTGTGTGTTTGCGTACAGGAGGCATTAACAGTGTGTTTGTGTATAGGAGTCGCTAACAGTGTTTTTGTACAGAAGTCGTTAGTGTGTGTTTGTCAAGACGAGGCAATAACAGTGTGTGTTTGTATAGAGGCGATAACAGTGTGTGTGTTTGTGTACAGTAGGCGTTAACGTGTGTTTGTGCACAAGAGTCGTTAACAGTGTGTTTGCGTACATGAGTCGTTAACAAAGATGTTTTTGTACAGGAGGTTAACGTGTGTGTTTGTGTACAGTAGTCGTTAACAGTGTGTTTGTGTACAGGAGTCGTTAACAGTGTGTGTTTGTGTACAGGAGTCGTTAACAGTGTGTGTGTTTGTGTACAGTAGGCATTAACAGTGTGTGTTTGTGTAGAGGAGTCGTTAACAGTGTGTTTGTGTACAGGAGTCGTTAACAGTGTGTTTGTGTACAGGAGTTGTTAACAGTGTGTTTATGTACAGGAGTCGTTACAGTGTGTGTTTGTGTACAGGAGTCTTAACAGTGTGTTTGTGTACAGGTGTGGTTGGCAGTCTGTGTTTGTGTACAGGAGTCGTAACAGTATGTGTTTGTGTACAGTAGGCGTTAACAGTGTGTGTTTGCATACAGGAGGCATTCACAGTGTGTGTGTGTGTGTGTGTACAGTAGGAGTTAACAGTGTGTGTTTGTGTATAGGAGGCGTTAACAGTGTGTGTGTGTGTGTGTACAGGAGTCGTTAACAGTGTTTTGTGTACAGGAGTCGTTAACAGTGTGTTTGTGTACGGAGTCGTTAACAGTGTGTGTTTGTGCAGGAGTAGTTAACAGTGTGTTTGTTTACAGGAGGCATTAACAGTGTGTGTGAGTGTACAGTAGGAGTTAACAGTGTGTGTTTGTGTATGGGAGGCGTTAACAGTGTGTGTGTGTGTGTACAGGAGTCGGTACAGTGTGTTTGTGTAACAGGAGTCGTACTCAGTGTGTGTTTGTACAGGAGTCGTTAACAGTGTGTTTGTGTACAGGAGTCGTTACAGTGTGTTTGTGTACAGGAGTCGTTAACAGTGTGTGTGTGTGTGTGTACAGCAGGCATTAACAGTGTGTTAGTGTAGAGGCCTCGTTGACAGTGTGTTTGTGTACAGAAGTCGTTAACAGTGTGTGTTTGTGTACAGGTGTTGTTAACAGTGTGTGTTTGTGTACAGGAATCGTTAACAGTCTGTTTGGGTACAGGAGTCGTTGACAGTGTGTTTGTGTAGGAGTTGTTAACAGTGTGTTTGTGTACAGGAGTCGTTAGTGTGTTTGTGTACAGGAGGCGTTAACGGTGTGTGTGTGTTTGTGTACAGTAGGCGTTAACAGTGTGTGTTGAGTACTGGACGTTAACATTGTCTGTTTGTGTTCAGTAGGCGGTAACAGTGTGTTTGTGTACAGTAAGCGTTAACAATGTTTGTTTGTGTACAGGAGTCGTTAACAGTGTGTGTTTGCGTACTGGAGGCGTTAACAGTGTGTTTGTGTGCAGGAGTCGTTAACAATGTGTTTGTGTATAGGAGTCGTTACAGTGTGTGTGTTTGTGTACAGTAGGCGTTATCAGTGTGTTTTTGTACAGGAGTCGTTAACAGTGTGTTTGTGTACATGAGTCATTAACAGTGTGTTTGTGTACAGGAGTCGTTAACAGTGTGTTTGAGTACAGGAGTCGTTAACAGTGTGTGTTTGTTTACAGGAGTCATTAACAGTGTGTGTTTGTGTACAGGAGTCGTTAACAGTGTGTTTGTGTACAGGAGTCGTTAACAGTGTGTGTTTGTGTGGGAGGCAATAACAGTGTGTGTTTGTATAGAGGAGTTAACAGTGTGTGTTTGTGTACAGTAGGGGTTACCAGTGTGTTTTGTGTACGGAGTCGTTACAGTGTGTGTTTGTGTACGAGTCGTACTAAAGATGTTTGTGTACAGGAGTCGTTAACAGTGTGATTGTGGACAGTAGGCATCTAGTGTGTGTGTTTGCGTACAGGAGGCGTTAACAGTGTGTGTGCGTGTACAGTAGGGTTAACAGTGTGTGTTTGTGTATAGGAGGCGTTAACAGTGTGTGTTGTGTGCAGGATTCGTAAACAGTGTGTTTTGCTTACAGGAGTCGTTAACAGTGTGTTTGTGCAGGAGTTGTTAACAGTGTGCTTGTGTACAGGATTCGTTAACAGTGTGGGTGTGTGCAGGAGTCGTTACAGTGTGTTTGTGTACGAGTCGTTAACAGTGTGTGAGCAATACGTAACCCCCCAAA
>NW_024724295.1:0-9467 GCF_018991925.1 Homarus americanus | reverse complement strand
CACAATCTTCACTACATCTCACTTCACAACCTTCACTACATCTCACTTCACAATCTTCACTACATCTCACTTCACATCTTCACTACATCTCACTTCACAATCTTCACCATATCTCACTTCAAAATCTTCACCACATCTCACTTCACAATCTTCACCAAATCTCTCTTCACAATCTTCACCACATCTCACTTCACAATCTTTACCACATCTCACTTCACAATCTTCACTACATCTCACTTCACAATCTTCACTACATCTCACTTCACAATCTTCACTACATCTCACTTCACAATCTTCACTATATCTCACTTCACAATCTTCACTACATCTCACTTCATAATCTTCACTACATCTTATTTCACAATCTTCACTACATCTCACTTCACAATCCTCACTATATCTCACTTCACAATCTTCACTACATCTCACTTCATAATCTTCACTACATCTTATTTCACAATCTTCACTACATCTCACTTCACAATCTTCACTACATCTCACTTCACAATCTTCACTATATCTCACTTCACAATCTTCACTACATCTCACTTCATAATCTTCACTACATCTTACTTCACAATCTTCACTATATCTCACTTCACAATCTTCACTACATCTCACTTCACAATCTTCACTAACACCATCCTTCATGACTACATATAACAACATCCATCATCACTACATATAACACCATCCTTCATCATCACTATATATAACACTATCCATCATCACTACATATAACACTATCCATCATCACTACATATAACACGATCCATCATCACTACATATAACACCATCCACCATCACTACATATAACACCATCCACCATCACTATATATAGAACCATCCATCACGACATATAACACCATCCAACATCACTACATATAACACCACCCATCATCACTACATATAACATCATCCATCATCACTACATATAACTCCATCCATCATCACTACATATGACACCATCCAGCATCACTACATATAACATCATCCATCATCACTACATATAACTCCATACATCATCACTACATATGACACCATCCAGCATCACTACATATAACACCACCCATCATCACTACATATAACATCATGCATCATCACTACATATAACACCATCCATCATCACTACATATAAAACCAACCTATCATCACTACATATAATATCATCTATCATCACTACATATAACACCATCCAACATCATTACATATAACACCACCCATCATCACTACATATAACATCATCCATCATTACTACATATAACTCTATCCATCATCACTACATATAACACCATCCAGCATCACTACATATAACACCAACCATCATCACTACATATAACATCATGCATCATCACTACATATAACACCATCCATCATCACTACATATAAAACCATCCATCATCACTACATATAGAACCATCCTATCATCACTACATATAATGTCATTCATCATCACTACATATAACACCATCCATCATCACTAAATATATTACCCTCCTATCAACACTACATATAACACCATCCATCATCACTACATATAACGCCATCCTTCATCACTACATATAACACCATCCATCATCACTACATATTATAACACCATCCATCATCTCTACAACACCATCCCTCATCACTATAGTGATAAACAGCGCTTCATTTTGTTGTCAATTTCGTTAAATTCCAACCTTATTAAACCGTAATTCTTTCTGTATGGTCAAATTTTGATTTGACCTCAGTGAGAGAGCTGTTAGTGTCAGTACATCACAATGGTGTTCCGACGCACTGTATCGAAGGTGTCTGAGGTGGAGGTGAAGGCTTGCAAGGATTTCGTTGTACTGCAGACTTCGACACCAGCTTTGTGGTGGTTGCAACAAACATCTACCCTGGTGTGGCCCCTAAGCAGATTCGACCATTGTTTGAGGAATGTGGACAGATCGACCTATTTGTGATGCCCGCAAAAGACAACAAAAATGAACACTATGGCTTCGCATACATCCGATACTTTGACGAAGCCTCCTGTGATAAGGCTGTTGGACGATTGGATGGTGACAGCATTGGCCGCAGCCGAAAATCAACTAACAAGCTGGAAGTTAACTACTACAGTGCCCATGGTACCTTGAACAACCTTGACCGCCAAGCTGCTGAGTTCATTGTTCTATCCAATGTTGCCGACCAACAACCCGCCTCTATCCTTAAGAAGACCAACGTACGCACTACCGTTGCCAAGTCAGTTACCTTCAATTATGACAATTTTGGCGACATCAGGGAGCGCGAAACTTCCACAGCTACTTACACTCTGTCTGTACCTCCCAACCAATGAATCTAACTCAACTGCTGCCATCGAATAAGAAAATGTCACCAATAGTTGTACCTCTGGGAACCTGGAGGGAGGCACCAACCCTGATGAAGGCTCAGTAATATCTACCATGTTATTTAAACACTTATAACACATATAACATCATCCATCATCACTACATATAACACCATCCATCATCACTACATATAACACCATCTATCATCACTACATATAACATCATCCATCATCACTACAGATCGGTAGAGTAGTTTTCGAGATTCTCGTGCGGACACACAAGCAAACACACACACACACACACAAACAGACATACTTTCTTTGTTTTATATCGATAGAAGATAGATCATCACTACATATAACACCACCCATCATCACTACATATAACATCATCCATCATCACTACATATAACACCACCCATCATCACTACATATAACATCATCCATCATCACTACATATAACATCATCCATCATCACTACATATAACACCATCCATCATCACTACATATAACATCATCCATCATCACTACATATAACACCATCCATCATCACTACATATAACATCATCCATCATCACTACATATAACATCATCCATCATCACTACATATAACACCATCCATCATCACTACAGATCGGTATAGTAGTTTCCGAGATTCTCGTGCGGACACACAAACAAAAATACTTACTTCTTTGTTTTATATATATAGATACAAGAAACAAAAATCTTTAATTATTTATTAATTGTAAGTTTTAAGGTTTTCCTGGAACCATTGGCAGGAAATAAGGACACTTGAACCTTGAAAACTTACTGTCGTCATAATTATTTATAATAAACCTGTCGATGTTTATTTCCGGGTTAAAGTAAAAGCAAGGTTTTGTCTGGACTATTAGCATATAGACAGTTGCTGGTTGACGATACCGAAGACCTATACAGGTGTGTGGTGCTTGTGCTTGGTGATGCTTCGTTTATGAGAGATAATCCCAGGAGTGAACTTTGTTCTGAAAGGACAAACAAAAAAAGTCATTAGTTATCGTTGTCTCGGAAGTGTTTATATGTCGGTCACTCTTGTGTTGTCGATGTGTCCACCCCACAGAGTTATTGCGTGAAGTGACACATTAGACTTCAATTAAAGATCCTCTCCTCTCCATATGGAAGCTGTTCACACCTCTTGACAGTATTTGGTCTGATATTTAGTTATAAAGGTCGTTTTTTTGTCTAGTTCATCTTCCTATGAAAATTAACAATTCATATCACGTTTTAGAGTTGTATGTTCTTCAAGCCAATTAACACAGTACAGGTAACACCAGAGTCAGGCAGGTACAGTGTTAAGCGTCGTGGTCTACTGCTGTCTTACTGAGTAACGATGATGAAGTAAAGTGGGAAATGACTTTGCCATGAGAGAGGAGAGGAAAGAGAGAAGGAAAGAATAGAAACGGGAAGTAAAGTAGTAGGGAGTAATAGCAGGTGGGCTGTCCACCTAGCTGAGTCGAGGTGATTGGTTGGGGTGGTGGCCATACACAGCACACTCCTGCTCGCTCAAGGGAGGCTGGGGTGGGGGGAGCTAAGCTAGTTAGGCATTCAGTACTGTATTGTGTGTTAATTTATGTAAGTTAAATGGTGGTTTTATTTTTTCATGTATTGTATAAAGTGAGTCTCTTTTTTATATAATAACTCACCTGAAGTGTCGCCCCAGGAAAAGGTAACAGAGACCTTAATGACACAGGTAGATTGTCACTCCCCTCGCCGCCCAGCGTATCCCACCTGAAGATTAACCATCCCGGCGATACCTGGGGGGGTTGGGGGTGGGGCTTAAGTATAATATATCCTCTTATATAATAATGTTGATGCTGTAATACACTGGCAGTCATAGTACAGTACATGTGTTGCCTTTATTGAGTCGAGTTTTGTATTTTTAGAAAAAGAGAGAGAAATCTGAGCAACATAATATGGAGAGAGAGAGAGAGAGAGAGAGAGAGAGAGAGAGTGTGTATTACATTGCCACACCTGATTCCTTCCTGGTGTATATTTTTACCACCTCTGGTACAACTGTGTCTCTTGCCGATCTATTTTGCACTGTCGCTTCCTGCCTTTCATCTTCCACCTTTCATCTTCTCCTTCATCTTCTTCTCCCCATCGTCTTTCTCCTCCATCTTACCCCTTCATCTTCCCTCCCTTCTTCCTCCCTTCCATCTCCCCCATTCATTTCTCCCCCCTTCATCTTCCTTTCCCCTTTATTTTACCCCTCCATCTTCCCTCCTTTTACCTTCCTCCTTCGGTGGTCTTCTTTCTTTTCCACCAATCTCCTTACCTTCCACTGCTGTCTTAGTCCATTACTGTTTTAAGAAATTTAGTTTTTTCAAGGATTTCGATATTTCATTCATTTACAATTCTTTTTTGTTTTAATTTCATTTTCTCACTCCTGATTCAAGTGATTCAAGAGATGCAAATAATTTGAAATATCCAGCCCTTATAATGTCTTTAGTGCCTCTTAAACTTGGGTAAATATTATTCCATTAAGTTTATAAACAAATACACGACTCAGACACGTTGGTATTATAATCACAAAGCAAAGATATCAAGAGGTTGTGACGCTCCATTTGTACAACCAGTTGAGAATAAACTTTACTTCTCTAAAAGTTTACAAGAAATGAAGGAGAGTTTCTCGCCAGGGGGCGCAGCGCTGTGAGAGAAGAATTAAATAAGCCTGATTAGCTAAGAAGACGACCAGGGGTAAGAAATGGTCCGTCTTGAGGATGTGGTTCAGGAGGTGAGGTGAAGATATAAACCTCGAAGACGTCATAAAACACAGAGATGATACTATTTCTTCTTCCCAAATGAAATAGAAGATGCCAAGTGAGGTTGATTATGACTCAGACAGTAACCATAGCAGGACCTAAAAACAGCCAAGACTGTTCTAAAATGAGAACTTAAATTATAATTTCTGCCCAAGAGTGCGAGTGAGTGAACTTTAATTTCCATTATAGTACAGTATAAAACTTTAATGAGTTTATCTTCAACGTGATCTTAAATTTTAGTGGGTGAATTCTTTCATTGGATAATTAAGTCTTTGAGAATAACATTTTAAGGCGGCCATTTAGTGTCATCATGCTGTAAGATGTAGATACGCTCCAAAAAGTATGTTTACGATTTTGTGTTAGACGATATGACACAACAGACAAAGGATTTTGACGACCCTACCGAGACAACAGGAGTCACAGTGTTCATTTTGAAATTCATCGGTCTCCTCCATAAAGGCACTTTAGGAGTGTTTGTTTACAACTCCTAGTGGTTAATGTGATGCAGCAGTGTACAGCTCATAGTCCATAAGGTGTTTCTTAGGCCAGACCCTTGAGAGTACAGCGGTTGGTTACACTACTCACCTGCCTTACACTCTCCCTGATGCTTTTGTTAGATGTTGAAACAGGAACTGTGGATCAACCTGTACAGCTTCTCCTTTTACTTTCACACAAACAATAGATTTAACATGTTGCCTAAGTACTTTGATGAAACAATAAGCACAAATGTGTTATAGTCATGATCCGCCTTATGTGATTATATTGCCAGTTGATGTGGGCCCGACCTTGTTTTGACACACTGACTGGCCTCGTGTTATTTATTCTCACTTAACATACTTTTTTCGTACCTGAACTCCTCGACCGAACGCTCTTAAAGTTTGTAGAGAAGTTGAAACGGGTCTTATTGATATTCGTGTAGGCAGACTGATAGAGGTCCCAGCAATAAGAGAGTACAGCCGGGTCCTGCTGGAGACACCGAACACATTTCAGTTATTACATCTGGAAATACACGATCACTCACCAAAGAAAACGAAGACAATTTTACCAACTAATATGGTCGAGGTTCTGTAGATATGGGCCACAGCTCAGGTACGGTCGCTATCTGATCTTCTCGACCAGTGTAACAAGAAAGATCTTTACAAACACTATAATATGTAGTCAACGTGCAGTGACTCAGTAATAACTTATTGCTCCTTTGATTCAAGTGTTCGACAACAAACCGAATATGTTCCCTCTGTTCCTTTGACTATCTTGTGTGTACGATCTTGTGGACTGGGGCGTGATCACGATCAATGGTTGTCCCACTCACTCACTCACTAGGTTTCCTGCCATCTCTTACCCATGAAATTAGATTAATTCTGCCCTGTCGTATCCTCTTTACCTATCCTATCCCCCCTTGTCTCTATTAACCTTAATATATCATCACTCTCTTTCCCCTACTCTCCTTCCCTGCTTCCTCTACCACTATCTCCACCTCCTCTTTCCTTCCCCTTCCACAATTATTATATCCTCATATCTATGTCTGTCATTCTCTTTATCTGTTCCTACTTCTTTCACTATATCTCTCTATCCTCTCAGCCTAAATCACAATGGCTACAAGAACGAGAGCTTGTGTTGGTAAAAGAGGAATTTTTGAACACCATGACAAATGTATATTTTTTGATGACTTAGGGAGAACGTGTGGCGTGATTAGTGTAGAAGAGGAGATTGTCACACCCTTCTACCCAGTGTTGTTAGTCTCTTATGCCCCACCCTGCCAGTTCTCATACCCTACCCTTCTAGTTCCTCATACCCTACCCTGTTAGTCCCTCATACCCTACCCTGTTAATCCCTCATACCCTACCATTCCAGTCCCTCATATTCCACCCTACCAGATCCTCATACCTCACCCTTCCAGCCTGTCTTTGTGTCCCAACCAAATTAAGTTCTGTAAAAATCTACCTGATGTCTTTCGCCTTCCTTTACCATCATCTCCCAATTGGTTGTCTTGTAAATAGTAGATCGATGCCCTGGAGTCTCTGGTAGTTTCAATAAGTCTGGAGCCCAACTCATTAAGGAACTTCAGGGTGCTGTCATGCTGGGGAGGGAGGGAGAGGGAGCTGCATTATGCTGTCATGTTGGGGAGGGAGGGAGAGGGAGCTGCATAATGTTGTCATGCTGGGGAGAGAGGGAGAGGGAGCTGCATAATGTTGTCATGCTGGGGAGAGAGGGAGAGGGAGCTGCATTATACTGTCATGCTTGGAGGAAGGAGGGAAGGAGAGGGAGCTGCATTATGCTGTCATGCTGGGGAGGGAGGGAGGGAGAGGGAGCTGCATTATGCTGTCATACTGGGGAGAGAGAGGGAGAGGGAGTTGCATTATGCTGTCATGTTGGGAGGGAGGGAGGAGAGAACTGCATTATGCTGTCATGCAGGGGAGGAAGGGAGAGGGAGCTGCATTATGCTGTCATGCTGGGGAGGGAGGGAGAGGGAGCTGCATAATGTTGTCATGTTGGGGAGAGAGGGAGAGGGAGCTGCATTATACTGTCATGCTGAGGAGGGAGGGAGGGAGAGGGAGCTGCATTATGCTGTCATGCTGGGGAGGGAGGGAGGGAGAGGGAGCTGCATTATGCTGTCATACTGGGGAGAGAGGGAGAGGGAGCTGCATTATGCTGTCATGCTGGGGAGGGAGGGAGAGGGAGTTGCATTATGCTGTCACATGCTGGGAAGGGAGGGGAGAGGGAACTGCATTATGCTGTCAAGCTGGGGGATGGAGGGAGAGGGAGCTGCATTATGCTGTCAGTGCTGGGGGAGAGAGGGGAGGGGAGCTGGCATTGGCGTGCTGTCATGCTGGGGAGGGATGGGAGGGAGCTGCATTGAGTGCTGTCATGTTGGGAGCTGGGGGAGGGAGGGAGAGGGAGCTGCATTATGCTGTCATGCTGGGGAGGGAGGGAGAGGGAGCTGCATTATGATGTCATGCTGGGAAGGGAGGGAGAGGAAGCTGCATTATGCTGTCATACTCGGGAAGGAGGGAGAGGGAACTGCATTATGCTGTCAAGCTGGGGATGGAGGGAGAGGGAGCTGCATTATGCTCTCATGCTGGGGAGAGAGGGAGAGGGAGCTGCATTATGCTGTCATGCTGAGGAGGGATGGAGAGGGAGCTGCATTATGCTGTCATGCTGGGGAGGGAGGGAGAGGGAGCTGCATTATGCTGTCATGCTGGGGAGAGAGGGAGGGAGAGGGAGCTGCATTATGCTGTCATGCTGGGAAGGAGGGAGAGGGAGCTGCATTATGCTGTCATGCTGGGGAGGAGGGAGAGGGAGCTGCATTATGATGACATGCTGGGGAGGGAGGGACAGGGAGCTGCATTATGCTGTCATGCTGGGGAGGGAGGGAGGGAGAGGGAGCTGCATTATGCTGTCATGCTGGGGAGGGAAGGAGAGGGAGCTGCATTATGCTGTCATGCTGGGGAGGGATGGAGAGGGAGCTGCATAATGTTGTCATGCTGGGTAGGGAGTGAGAGGGAGCTGCCTCTTGGAAATGTGTTTAAATTAATCTGATTTGTTTTCATTTATTGTCGATCCTTTATAAGAGGACTCGTGGATCCCCCGAGCCTAGCCGGCCATTTTGTTTACATTTTTCGGTCGCTCTAAAATACCATTAAAACAATATTGAGTATAAACGTTTGGCTCAACTGATGATCTCAAACATGTCCCAACATTTTTTTGCCTCAACTCCACATTCTGTAACTTATTTAGGTAGATGTCCCTCACTACACATACACTGGACTATGTGTAATGTTGCAGCTAATGTGTTATCAAGATATTGCACATTATAAGTTCATGTGTGGTCATTGTTATATCAAACGGAGGAATTTTAAAGAGCTATTACACCACCTGTATCATTAGTTGTCGCCAGGTGAAGGAATGTTTAGGTAGATTATATTTTATTTACTGTAATTACAGTTTCAATACCTAAGACGTTCCACTATAAGAGTCTTTCAACCTCAGGTAAGGTCTTAAGACTTTCTACTCTAGGTCTTACACCCTCGAGTAGCTGTATCGTCCACATAGGTAATTACTCCACAAGGAACTACAAGTTACACCTTGATGTAATACTTCGTTTACTGCCAAACTTTATAGGGAAATATTTTTTCACAAAGAATTTCAAGCTACAATTTCACGTAATAAGTCACAATACAAACGTTCCTTCGGCTTACAGTTAAACTTTGCAATGTCAAGATATTTTTTTCACTGCAGAGGAAAGTATCCGTCATCATCATCACCACACACACACACACACACACACACACACACGCAAAGAAAAAACTCCTGTATCCAGATTCTCAAAAGTTTATAAATTAAATTCTTCCCTAAAATTAAAC
>NW_024724294.1:0-3513 GCF_018991925.1 Homarus americanus | reverse complement strand
TAGAAGTTACGTATTGCTCAATTAATAAATTTAGGGGAAATCAATCATCTGGGTCCTAACTTTCCAACCTGGAGAAATCACAATACACAATCGACACCAGACAAAATTTTTACCAACAACAAAGCCTTTTTCAATTACCATATAATACAGGCAGTGACCATCTGCCAATTATACTAACACTGTCAACAAGCCCCATACAGATACCAATAAAAAAGAGACTGAAAATGAGTAAAACAGACTGGGACAGCTTCAAAGACGACTTAAGTAATCACCACTCGATTAACCTACAAGGAAAAACAACAGAAGATATAGACTCAGAAATGGACAGACTGCACTCAGCAATAAAAACATCTATAACCAAACACACCCTAATACTTCACACTTTTAGAACATTACCCAACAACAGACTACCAGAAGAAGTTAAATTAATCCAGACCTATTACAATGAAATAAACAGGTATATGGAAAACATTACGGCAGTAACAGATGGCTGTTACGAGTTGGGGATTTAGAATATAGTTATATGTCTACCCAGATCCCAACAGGTAACAAAAAAAACAAAACAAAGACAATCGGACTATAAAAGGGTAGACAAAGGATGCGAGTTTTCGTTGTGTATAATAAAGTACCATAAATCCCTTAACAAAATATTCAGCTTATAAATTACCCTTAACCAAACTTAACCTAAACATAAACAGTATATACATATTAATAAAACATAAAACAATCCTGAAGCAAGTGGACGCGGGGGAGGCAATACAAGATTACAAATACTTAAGTGAGGAGCTGAGATGGCTGACGAGTAAGGCTGAGTATTGTAGAAGACGGTAGGTAGTCACTGCACCATAGGTTTAGAGGATAGATGATCCTGTGGTCACTTCCCAGAGCCAAGTCCTCTCTCCTCGATTGAGGCAGATGCAACAACCAGGATAGGAGAAGGGAAACTCGAGTGGTAACTAAGACGAAATATACTGTCTCTGCCCCTAGATGGCGTTGCTCGTGGTGCTGGGTAGGTAGATTGTGACAATAGATGGCGTGCTTCGTAAAAGGTGGAGGGGTTTGCAACACACCCCTCCAAAGACCTCCAGGAGGCGGGCGCTGGCGGAGACATCACCAGTGCGTCTGGAGAGAAGCGCCGCATTTCCACTGGAGCTCGGGATAAGGAGTTCAAATTGTATTATAGGGCTGGGTGAGGAGAGCCCAGCCGAGATTCGCTGGTTGAGGTCTTGTTGGTTTGGATGAACGGAGTGGGTTATGGCCGGTGAAGACTCAGGGTTATTAGGGCAGACTGGAGGTAACATTCAAAACTTTTTATTGCCAACACCAGAGCCAAGGCCTCTTCTCTATGTCGAGAAGGTCTTGATGTTTTTCACTTGGCGGAGATAATATGCCACAGGGTGAAGAATATCAGTGGTTAAAGCCCATGGGAAGAGCTGCCCCACTCCATGGCCCACTAGCCGATTTGCAGATGAAGGGCGAGGTAGCTGTGGCTTGGAGGCAAGGAAGGCTGAGGCGTGTGGAAAGACTGGTCGCACCTCTGGTCGATGTAAGTGACCGCAGAACTGGTAAGGTCTGTGAGGGTCCGCCACGCTGAGAAGCATTGCAGAACTGACGGTAGTAGCCTTTGTTATCCCCAGGAAGAGACAGTTCTTCTCGTCCTTGGAGGAAGGACAGATACTCCATCACAGTGTCCTTGGGTTCCTACCACCATGCCCAACGATAGTCCCAGGAAACATTGAGGCCCGGCCAAAAGCAGATTTAGCAGGCTTATGGTGAATCCAAACTTGCAGTCGTGCAAACAGCATTCTCAAAAGCACCAGATAAAAACCCAGCTGTCCGACACCACCACCAGGTCATCCAGGTGAAAGGAACGTCCCAATTCCAGGGTCCTGAATTAGAAAGTTGATGGCCCTCTGGAATGGGCCGAGCATTAGAAAAGCCAAACGCCAGTGCAACTAAATATTGAAAAAAGCACCAAATGGGAGTTATAATGCCGAGATTATTTTGGCCCTATCCGTGAGTCCCACTTCTGATACACCCTTCAGTCCACTGTACTGGATAAAATTTGGCACAGCCCATGCCAGTCTATACCTTCAATCGCCAAAAGGTAGGAGTTCTGAGATAGTGACCTGGTTCACTTTACGATAATCGTAACAGAAACGAAAAGTGCTATCGGGTTTTGGTGAGAAGGCAAGGTGAAGCCCAGGGAGGCAATAATAATACCTAGGCTCAGCTAAGTTATGTTTTAACAAAAACGTACACCCCTTTTTCATACCCTTTTTTTGTGATTTAGTCGATAGGCTGATTACCTAATGGGTTGTACATCATCCCAGATTAGCTTAATATCATGTTTAAGTATATTGCAAAAACCCTGGGGAGGCTCGATGTGACTTGTAGTCGTTGATAATAACTTATGAGATCTTTTTGGCTTGGAGATGGATTCAGAACAGGCGTGCTACCCATCTGTTGTTTAGAGCATGTGATCAGCATAGTAGGGCTTTTAGGCAGAGGAAGCCAAATCTGGTCAGGTCCATGTCATCTGTCTCCTGCTCCGGCCCTGACAAAACCGTATGCAATACAGGTTGACTTATAGTCATGGGATGCCTTCTCACCCGGAATGGGTAAAAGTTTCATGAGATTAATGTGAACAAGTTGTGAATCTTTTCTTATCAGGAGTATGGACTATATAGTTGAGGAGGAGATAGTTTATTAGCAAATTCATATAGGACCAGTAAACTTGCTTTTTATGTGAGAGCCTGGAATGGGTGGTGAAAGAGTAAATACTGTCACCTGGAGAAAATGATCTTTTAACTAATGAAAGGACTGCCCATTTTTTTCTTGGACTTTTTTTAAGTTTGGACTGAGCAATGGTTCGCCGACTGCCAATTTGTCCCTTGTAGCGTCAATGTATTGGGAAACTGTTATGAGCTTATTAGATGGAGGCTGTTCACTGTCTTTTACTATTTCATGTCCCCTTATTTGTCTCCCCATATAGTAACTTCGAACGGAGAAACCCAATGACCTGTATGCTCCCGATGGCAAAGAGTAACAAGTCTATGTCATCCTATTCTTGGTGTTCTATACAGTATTTTTACATTGATGGCCAATGGTCTGGTACTATAGAGGTCTTTTCATCACCTGTCGGAAAAAGACGCCTGTAAAATTGGTGCCCTGATCGGGATTGGATCTTTAGGAATGCCCACTGAAGTGGAAAAGGTGCAAAAGATGTTTGATTTACGTTTCTTGAAGTGAGATGCTTTAAGGAAAAGCCCCCAGATAACGTGTACTGGTATCATGGCCCTAGAGCAGGAATTATTTCCTTCTAGTTCTGTGTGTGTGGTACGGGCCCACATTAACTACGCCAAATAATTCTTTTCAAATGGTGGCGCACGGATGGGCTTAATGAGCCATGGTATACTTTCATTTGGTTTTCCTACCATTTGGACAAATATATTTCAGGTATTTTGACACATCCTTCCCAGTCTAGAGCCAATACAGTATATATTTTTTATA
>NW_024724293.1:0-5587 GCF_018991925.1 Homarus americanus | reverse complement strand
TTGATTATATTATCAACACATCCTGCTTATACTTTTAATATATAACTTTCCCATAAAATATCACTGGATGTACAAGAATATACATCTAGGACATACATCATGTATAAAATTGCATCTCCTCTGCCAACACATATACATATTTCTCTTTATCAATAGACGTTAGCAGGATTTTGCGTCTTATAAGGTCTTCCCAGGGTTCGGTCTTGCTCCATCCAACGCTAAAATTGTGGGCATGGTATCTCATTTTGTTTTTAGTAATGTTGTGTTTGTGTATCATAGAAATGACAGTATTAAATAAGAATGATTGATGTGTCTAAAAGGAAATCATAGACCCACTGTGTAAATGCTATTCTTAAAAACATTGATCTATTCGTAATTTATGTAATGGGACTTTATAATGCAGTTTTCTCAGCTGTTAAAATATAGTCACTGAGACCCTAAGCTACCTCTTATGTCTCTCAAAAATATCAAATGGTGGAACCCTCCAAAAATTTGATATACAGTGTATATTTTTTTTATAAACTTGATAAAACAGTGAACATATCAAGACGAACGAGGAAGATTAGAAGACGAACGAAAGAACAGAAAAGATGGACAAACGGATTTAGAGATTGATCTACAGCTGCCTAAACATACTAACCAAACTATGAGACATCCTACGTTATCTTGTCTTCCTTCCCCTACTGCCGTGTGATCTGTTCCAGTGGGATATTATCAGGGAAGTGATCTGTGAGACATAGTACCACTAATAGTCTCTTTATTGATTTTGCATATTGATCATGCTCAAAGGAAGGTTATACGGTCACGGACGTACATAAATCTTGATAACTAGACATTCAGGAAAAATCGTCATACATGTTTGTCTGTACTATGTTGACACAGAGGCATCTATAACCTATCATCAAACTATTTACTGACAACCAGATCATTTAGTCACAGGTGGGATGGATCCTTCACCAACCATAGTAACACATTTAGGATTAATGTATTTAATCAAAGTGGAGGTGGACGGAGAGGTACAGTACACTGAATCACTAGGGCAATTGTATTAAAATTGAGTCGGTATGCAGCTAAGCGCGATTTTCTTGATATTGATTTATGTTTATATAATTGGAGGTTTGACGAAATGCAGTACATGTTTATCCACGTGTGAAGTACTTTTCTTCTTCGAACCGTGTTGACAGTCACCAGGCAATGACTATAATTGCAAAAGCAGTCTAGGGTAAACAATATTGACAGGTCTTGACAAAGCTTTAGCAGGCATAGTCGATTTTGATGAGTCACTGGTTAAGGTTTTGAACGGTCATCGAGGATTGTTGACACCTGAAAATCATATTATTGACAGTCAAGTGTGGACTGCCACAGATAGTGCTACAGTCTGAATATTATTAACTGAAAATCAAGATCAATGTCAACAGTCTTAAAAGCAGCAGGTTTCAGTCAGCACGTGTGCCAAGCACCAGCCCAGTACAGAGGCTATCTGAGTAAATTAATGGTCACACACTGAGACCGTGAGTCTAGGACTCTAGGAGATACCTGAGGAACATTTTGTAGTGTTGGAGGGGAATATAAGTGTCTAAATTTTACAGTGTGTCTCATTCATCCCAGTCACAGACCCTATCCTTCCACGGGTCACGGACAATTCATTTTGTTTAGTAGATTTAAGTGTTCTTGTGCTGGTTCGGGATTTTTCTCAAGGGGCCTTCCACTGCCATTACCATCTTACAATCTTTAATAAACCCCAAGTCAAGTAGAAAATAAAGTCCAGTAAATTCCGACCAGTTACATATATATATATATATATATATATATATATATATATATATATATATATATATATATATATATATATATATATATATATATATATATATATATATATATATATATATATATATATATATATATCAGCCATTCTTAATCTATCTAAAAAATTAATTACTCAAAACGCCTGCCAGTGTTCTAAATTACGTCAAGAACTCGTGATCACAGACTTGCCACTCACACAGTGCTATAATAGTGAGCAAAAAGTGAGGCTGGTCGTAAATTGGCTCAGGCAGGTTAATGATTATACTCACGTCGGGATAATTGAGGTAGTCATCACTGATAATGCAGGGCTTCCGACACACTGATGAACTAATCCAATATATTTACCGGACAGCTCTAGTTGGCTAATGGACTTGAGTGTCTCAGGTGTATTATTATATGGCCAGGGCCGGATTTACCAATAGGCCAGAGTAGGCCATTGGCCTAGGAGCCCACCGTATCTAGGCCACTGAAACTAATTTGTGCATGCCAGCACTAACTTGTTCAAGTCTACACCAGAATATTTCATTATATAATATTCACAGCCATAAGGGCCTCCCAATAAATATAGAGCCCGGGTATGGGGCCCTGTAAATAAGTATAGGCACTGGCTCATTATTCAGAATAAGATCAGCAAATCGATTAACATCCAGGTTCCATTTACTGGTAAATAGAAAGCCAAATGGCGTAAAAATACTCATAGTTTCACTCTGTCCGGGAATCGAACACGGATCCACTCGCTTGCAAGGCGAGCATGCTGATATTACACCACAGGTTGCCAAAATCGTTTAGTAAACAAAATTTTTTTTTTTTTTTCGTGCTGGTCAAGCCCGACCAGAGGTTAGCTAGACCCCGGACAACTCCGGGCTTGACCAGCACGTGGTATTGGTATTATTATCTGGACTTGATTATATGTTACAAATTCACTTGTGAGTTTTTCAATGTTTTGTTTTGTATAATATTTACTTATTCTAAGCTAAATGTTAACAAATAAATGATTAAATAATACGAAAACAAACAAATAAAGCGGAACTCCACCTAATACTTTGTATTACACTAAATAGGATAATTGGCCATTAGTGATACTTCTATGTATTTCTCTTCTCTGAAACTTTTATTTGCCATAAACGATCCTGTAGATCATAAATATACATATAAATGAATACCAATTTCAATTGTTTATTCCTTGATAGAAAGCGGGATCTAGTGCTGTCACTAGGTACCCTGCAATAACACCAGAAGCATCTGGCAAGTGTGACAAGTATATACAGTATAAATATTTTAAAGGGCTTACTAAGCCTAATGAAGATATTCCTTTAACACATAATCAATGTTATTTACATAATATCTGGCCAGTTATGGGGAGGATCATCATGTCTCCGTCAGGGGGCTTGGAGTGGTGGTGCAGCAGGCGTCACGAAGCGTTGTAAATAGATATTTCATGCATAATGAACTTTCTTTCTTTTCTTTTTCTTTCTTTTCTTTTTCTTTTCTTTTCTTTTCTTTTCTTTTCTTTTCTTTTCTTTTCTTCTTCTTCTTCTTCTTCTTCTTCTTCTTCTTCTTCTTCTTCTTCTTCTTCTTTTCTTCTTCTTCTTCTTCTTCTTCTTCTTCTTCTTCTTCTTCTTCTTCTTCTTCTTTCTTCTTCTTCTTCTTCTTCTTCTTCTTCTTCTTCTTCTTCTTCTTCTTTTTCTTTTTCTTTTTCTTTTTTCTTTTTCTTTTCTTTTCTTTTCTTTTCTTTTTCTTTTCTTTTTCTCAGACCAATTGCCTCATTGACCCAGTTAATGTGTAGAGGTTCACTGGGTCTCTTGAATAGTACTGAGATACACTGACACGAAACTCACATGACACAATCCATTGACAGATCTCCTCTACATAACCTCACCGGACACAACTGTATGGTAGAAATATATCAACTCACAAATCATAACCTGACAACCAAGCCTACTGTACGTGAAGGAATATTCATTGTTAAAACACCCCAAGTGACCATTTTTCGTTATAATAAAATCCTATAGGATGATTTTTTCATGGGTAAAATCCTACTGTACGACCAAAATAATGGTAATTACAAGATACTGGTAATTAAGTGAAAGGTCATCATCCTTCATACAGTACAGATGGTCACCAACTAACTTTAAACATAAAAAGCGCCCTGACAAACACGGCATTGAACTCTAGGGCCGTATTTTCCTAGTCATTACGACGTGTGGCTTGATCACGATCGCCATCTCGATGATCGATGTGTCCAGGATCACAACCACCCAACATGGTGTATATTCACCTGAACCCTTACATGGGCGTATAAACGCACGGCAGCTCGTGTCGGATGGCGAATTTTTTTTGGCCATGTGGGCATGATGTATTATTTACCACATAATTAAAGGCCAGATTTTGAGAGATCTTTAGTTGTTATTTTATGCAGCACAATAATATAAACATAAAATATATTTTTTATAAAATTGAACTGTATCCTGCCGAGCTCGGAAATAGATAATTTTTTTCATCTAGTGCTTAGCAGCAATGTTTGCGCGCGGGTTTATCAAGCCTGGAGGTAATGAAGAGACGTTCTGCAGCTCTGCTCCCTAAGGAAACCCAGCGTACTTTTGCTTGCATAATGAGCAAAAGGCAATCATTGATGGAGTCTTAAGCAACACCATAAATTATACAGGAAAAGAAAGGTATAGGATGAAATTACTGCTTCAAGAACAACGCCAGCTATAGATCCACTTGTTTTACTGGTCACTACCCCCAGGGCCATCATCTGTGTCTTCTGCACAATTTACTGAAGTTCCTCACTGTTTATCGCCTCTATTTTCTACCCTCTGTTCCTGTCTCACAAGTCATTTATTTCCTGCCTCACCAGGTATTTGCTCCCTGCCTCTGCAAACATTGCTCCTGCCTCATAGCATTGCTCCTGCCTAAGCGATCCAATGCCCCTGACTCACTATCGAGTGATAGTACTACCCTCCTGCTCATGTATATTAGCTTGCACCTTTTATTCAGTATAGGCATCTGGTTTCTCGGCAAGAGCAAACCAAGGCGAACTAGGAGGGTGACAGGGTAATATCTATGAAATGTGGCGATAAAAAGACAAGAAGAGTTACGTAAATCTAAGTTGTACAAGATTGAATGAAGGCACTGAAGAGGAAATGAAGCATTTAAAAAAAAATGATGTTAACACAAAAACTACAACAAACTTGCAATTGAAAAGACATACACCCCGAAGAAAAATTTAAGAATAATTCTTTAGGATTTGTTAGATAGTGTTTGAAGCAGGAGCTGCATATGATGCCATGGCTACATTATATGAATGATGTTGTAATATTTCAGAAATTAACATAAAGTGAGGATTATTCGTTCCTGCTTTCCTTTTTTGTATTCTTAATAATTTTATTTTAGAAGAAATAAACATACATGTGTTTATTTATTTTGACAAAGGTTTTTTTGTTTACAAAGCTGTCATAAGTATGGCAGGTAATTATTTGTGGGGATGAATATTTATAATATATAAAAACATGATTTTCAAAAGAATTGAGATTTATTTCCTCTTGATAAAAAAGAATAAAGTTTTGTTTGGTGTATGGTATTTATAAAATAATGTTATACTGTTACAAAATTTCATATAGGATAATATTTCTTTATTAAATTTTATGCATTGATATAAATAAGCTGTAGAGAGAAGAAATTGAACCATTTCTTTTGTGCCCAGGTAAAACATTTTCATATCAGTTACAAATATTGTTAAAAGTGTGTTGATTCGTTGTTTTTATATATCTATAAT
>NW_024724292.1:0-7022 GCF_018991925.1 Homarus americanus | reverse complement strand
GCATAACAACGTCCCTGGTCGAGTATAACAAAGTCCCCTGATCGAGAGAAATAAAGTCCCCTGCTGTATATAACAAAGTTCCCTGATCGAGTAAAAACAAAGTCCCCTGATCGAATATAACATAGTCCCCTGAACGAGTATAACAAAAAGGCTCCTGGTCATACAATTGTCCCCTGGTCGAGTAAAAACAAAGTCCTGATCGAGTAAAACAAAGTCCCTGTCGAGTATAACAAAGTCCCACGATCGAGTATAACGAAGCCCCTGATCGAGCTTAACAAAAGGCACTTGGTCTACTTATAACAATGTCCCTGGTCGAGTATAACAAAGTCCAATGATCGAGAGAAACAAAGTCCCCTGGTTGCACATAACAAAGTCACCGATCGAGTATAACAAAGTCCCTGATTGAGAGCACAAAGTCCACTGGATCGAGTATAACAAAAGCCCCTGATCGAGCTTAACAAATGCAATCTCTGTCTAGTATAACAATGTCCCTGGTCGGTATATAACAAAGTCCAATGATCTAGTATAACGAAGGCCCTGATTGAGTATAACAAAGTCCCCTGATCGAGTATAACAAAGCCCCCTTGGATCGAGTATAACAAAGCCCCTGATCAAAATATAAAAGTCCCCTAGATTGAGCTTAACAAAGTCCTCATCGAGTATAACAAATTTCCATGATCGAGCATGTAACAAAGGCACCCTTGGTCGAGCATAACAAAGTCCCTTGTCGAGTATAACAAAGAACTTTGATCGAGTATAACAAAGACCTCAGATCGAGTATACCAAAAGTCCCCTGATCGAGTATAACAAAGCAATTCCTGATCGAGTATAACAAAGTCCCCTGATCGAGTATAAGAAAGTCCCTGATCGAGGTAACAAAGTCCTGGTCATATAACAAAGGCCTCAATCGAGTATAAACAAGACTTACTGGAGTATAACAAAGTCCCCTGATGATTAAAAAAGGCCCTGGTCGACATAACAAAGTCCCTTCATCGAGTATACCAAAGTCCCTAATCGAGTAAAACAAAGTCCCTGGTCGAGTATAACAAGGGACCCCTTGATCGAGAGAAACAAAGTCCCTGGTCGAGTATATAACAAAGTCCCCGATCGAGTATATAACAAAGCCCCCCATCGAGAAAAACAAAGTCTCCTTACTGAGTATAACAAATTACTCTGATCGAGTAAAACAAAGTCCCTGGTCGAGTAAACAAAGTCCCCTGGTCGAGTATAAACAAAGTCTCTGATTGAGTATAACAAAGTCCCTGATCGAAAGTATAACAAAAGTCCCCTGATCGAGTATAACAAAGTCTCCCCTGGATCGAGTATAACAAAGCCCTGATCAGTTTTAACAAAGGCCCCTGGTCGAGTAAAAACAAAGTCCAATGATCGAGTATAACAAAGCCCTGATCGAGAAAACAAAGTCCTCTGATTGAGCATAACAGTGTCACCTGATCGAGTATACTAAAGTCCCCTGATCGATTATACCAAAAGCCCCTGCTTACATAAAAATGGGCTTCATCGAGAGTACAAAGCCTGATCGAGTATAACAATGGCACCTGACCGAGTATAACAAAGTCCCCTGGTCGAGTATAACAAAGTCCCCTGATTGAGTTTAACAAAGTTCTCTGATCGAGTATAACAAAGTCCCCTGGTCGAGCATAACAATGGCCCCTGGTCGAGTATAAAAACGAACCCTGGTCGAGTATAACAAAGTCCCCTGACGACTATAACAAAGTCCCATGATCGAGTATAACAAAGCCCCCTCATCGAGTATGACAAAGGCCCCTGATCGATTGTAACAAAGCCCCCTGATCGAGTATAACAAAGTCCTCTGAACGAGTATAACAAAGGCCCCTGATCGAGTATAACAAAGACCCTGAACGAGTACATCAAAATCCCCTGATCGAGTATAACAAAGTCCCCTGATCGAGTATAACAAAGAACCGGATCGAGCATAACAAAGGCCCCTGGTCGAGCATAACAAAGTCCCCTGGTCGAGTATAACAAATTCCCCTGGTCAAGTAAATCAAAGTCCCCTCATCGAGTATAACAAAGTGCCGGATCGTGTATAACAAAGTCCCCTGGTCGAGTATAACAAAGTCCCCTGATCGAATATAACAAAGGCCTCTATTCGAGTATAACAAAGTCCCCTGAACGATTACAACAAAGTCCCCTGATCGATTATAACAAAGTCCCCTGATCGAGTATAACAAAGCCCCAGATCGTGTATAACAAAGGCCCCTGGCAGAGCATAACAAAGTCCCCTGATCGAGTATAACAAAAAGGCCCCTGGTCGAGTATAACAAAGTATCCTGATCGAGTAAAACAAAGTCCCCTGGTCGAGTATAACAAAGTCCAATGATCGAGTATAAGAAAGCCCCCTGATCGAGAAAAACAAAGTCCCCTGATTGAGTATAACAAAGTCACCTCATCGAGTATACCAAAGTCCCCTGATCGATTATAACAAAAGCCCCTGCTTGAGTATAAAAATGGCCCCTCATCGAGTATAACAAAGTCACCTAAATGAGTATAACAAAGGTCCCCGATCGAGTATAACAAAGGCACCTGACCGAGTATAACAAAGTCCCCTGGTCGAGTATAACAAAGTTCCCTGATTGAGTATAAAGAAGTCCTCTGATCCAGTATAACAAAGTCCCCTGGTCGAGCATAACAAAGGCCCCTGGTCGAGTATAAAATCGTCCCCTGGTCGAGTATAACAAAGTCCCCTGACGACTATAACAAAGTCCCATGATCGAGTATAACAAAGCCCCCTCATCGAGTATGACAAAGGCCCCTGATCGAGTATAACAAAGCCCCCTGATCGAGGTATAACAAAGTCCTCTGAACAGAGTATAACAAAGGCCCCTGATCGAGTATAACAAAGACCCTGAACGAGTACATCAAAATCCCCTGATCGAGTATAACAAAGTCCCCTGATCATGTATAACAAAGAACCGGATCGAGCATAACAAAGGCCCCTGGTCGAGTATAACAAAGTCCCCTGGTCGAGTATAGCAAATTCCCCTGGTCAAGTAAATCAAAGTCCCATCATCGAGTATAACAAAGTCCTGGATCGAGTATAACAAAGTTCCCTGGTCGAGTATAACAAAGTCCCCTGATCGAATATAACAAAGGCCTCTCTTCAAGTATAACAAAGTCCCCTGGTCGAGTATAACAAATTCCCCTGATCGAGTATAACAAAAAGGCCCCTGCTCGAGCATAACAAAGTCCCCTGGTCGATTATAACAAAGTCCCCTAATCGAGTACAACAAAGTCCCCTGGTCGAGTATAAAAAGTCCCCTGATCGAATGTAACAAAGCCTACTGCTCGAGTAAAACAAAGTCCAATGATTGAGTATAACAAAGTCCTCTGAACAAGTATAACAAAGTCACGTGATCGAGTATACCAAAGTCCCTTGATCGAATATAACAAAGGCCCCTGATCGAGTATAACAAAGACCCTTAACGAGTACATCAAAATCCCCTGATCGAGTATAACAAAGTCCCCTGATCGAGTATAACAAAGAACCGGATGGAGAATAACAAAGGCCCCTGGTCGAGCAAAGTCCCCTGGTCGAGCATAACAAAGTCCCCTGATCGAGTATAACAAAGACCTCAGATCGAGTATACCAAAGTCCCTTGATCGAGTATAACAAAGTCCCCTGATCGAGTGTAACAAAGGCCCCTAATCGAGTATAACAAAGCCCCGGATCGTGTATAACAAAGGCCCCTGGTCGAGTATAACAAATTCCCCTGATCGAGTATAACAAAAAGGCCCCTGGTCGAGCATAACAAAGTCCCCTAGTCGATTATAACAAAGTCCCCTGATCGAGTAAAACAAAGTCCCCTGGTCGAGTATAACAAAGTCCCCTGATCGAATATAACAAAGCCCACTGCTCGAGTAAAACAAAGTCCCCTCATTGAGTATAACAAAGTCCTCTGAACAAGTATAACAAAGTCACCTGATCGAGTATACCAAAGTCCCTTGATTGAGTATAACAAAGGCCCCTGATCGAGTATAACAAAGACCCTGAACGAGTACATCAAAATCCCCTGATCAAGTATAACAAAGTCCCCTGATCGAGTATAACAAAGAACCGGACCGAGCATAACAAAGGCCCCTGGTCGAGCAAAACAAAGTCCCCTGGTCGAGTATAAAAAGTCCCTTGATCCCGAAAAACAAAAGTCCCTGGTCTAAGAGTATAACAAATTCCCCTGGTCAAATGAAATCAAAGTCCCCTCATCGAGAGCATAACTAAGTCCCCTAATCGAGTATAACAAAGTCCCCTGATCGAGAATAACAAAGCCCCGGATCGAGCATAACAAAGGCCCTTGCTCGAGCATAACAAAGTCCCCTAGTCGAGTATAACAAAGTCCCCATGTCAACAGAAACAAAGTCCCCTGGTCGAGTATAACAAAGTCCCTTGATCGAGTATAACAAAGTCCCTTGATCGAGTATAACAAAGTCCCCTTATCGAGTATAACAAAAAGGCTCCACGTCGAGCATAACAAAATCCCCTGGTCGAGTATAACAAAGTCTCCTCATCGAGTAAAACAAAGTCCCCTAATCGAGTATAACAATGGCCCCTAATCGGGTATAACAAAGTCCCGTGATCGAGGATAACAAAGCCCCGGATCGAGCATAACAAAGGCCCCTGGTCGAGCATAACAAAGTCCCCTGGTAGAGTATAACAAAGTCCCCATGTCAACAGAAACAAAGTCCCCTGGTCGAGTATAACAAAGTCTCCTGATCGAGTATAACAAAGTCCCCTGATCGAGTATAACAAAGTCCCCTTATCGAGTATAACAAAAAGTCTCCTCGTCGAGCATAACAAAGTCCCCTGATCGAGTATAACAAAGCCCCCTGATAGAGAAAAACAAAGTCCCCTGATTGAGTAAAACAAAGTCCCTTGATCGAGTATAACAAAGTCCCCTGATCGAGCATAACAAAGGCACCCTAGTCGAGTATAACAAAGCCCCCTGATCGAGTATGACAAAGTCCCATGAACGAATATAACAAAGTCACCTGATCGAGTATAACAAAGTCCCCTGAATGAGTATAGCAAAGGCCCCCGATCGAGTATAACAAAGGCACCTGACCGAGTATAACAAAGTCCCCTGGTCGAGTATAACAAAGTCCCCTGATCGAGTAAGACAAAGTCCCCAGGTCGAGTATAACAAAGTCCCCTGATTGAGTATAACAAAGTCCTCTGATCGAGTATAACAAAGTCCCCTGGTCGAGCATAACAAAGGCCCCAGGTCGAGTAAAAAACGTCCCCTGATCGAGCATAACAAAGGCACCCTGGTCGAGTATAACAAACTCCCCTGGTCGAGTATAACAAAGTCCCTTGATCGAGTATAACGAAGGCCCCTGATCGAGTATAACAAAGTCACCTGATCGAGTATAACAAAGCCCTTGATCGAGTATAACAAAGACCCCTGATCAAATATAAAAAGTCCCCTGATTCAGTATAACAAAGCCCCTCATCGAGTATAACAAATTCCCATGATCGAGCATAACAAAGGCACCCTGGTAGAGTATAACAAAGTCCCCTGGTCGAGTATAACAAAGTCCCCTGATCGAGTATAACAAAGACCTCTGATCGAGTATAACAAAGTCCCCTGATCGAGTATAACAAAGCCCCCTGATCGAGTATAACAAAGTCCCCTGATCGAGTATAAGAAAGTCCCCTGATCGAGTGTAACAAAGTCCCCTGATCGAGTTTAATAAAGTCCCCTGATCGAGTAAAACAAAGTCCCCTGGTCAAGTATAACAAAGGCCCCTAATCGAGTATAACAAAGACCTCTCATTGAGTATAACAAAGTCCCCTGAGCGAATAAAAAAAGGCCCCTCGTCGAGCATAAGAAAGTCCCCTGGTCGAGTATACCAAAGTCCCCTGATCGAGTAAAACAAAGTCCGAAGGCGAGTATAACAAAGTCCCCTGATCGAGAGAAACAAAGTCACCTGATCGAGTAAAACAAAGTCCCCTAGTCAAGTATAACAAAAACCCCTAATCGAGTATTACAAAGACCTCTGATTGAGTATAACAAAGTCCCCTGAGCGAATAAAAAAAGGCCCCTGGTCGAGCATAACAAAGTCCCCTGGTCGAGTATACCAAAGTCCCCTGATCGAGTAAAACAAAGTCCACTGGTCGAGTATAACAAAGTCCCCTGATCGAGAGAAACAAAGTCCCCTGGTCTAGTATAACAAAGTCCCCTGATTGAGTATAACAAAGCCCCCTCATCGAGAAAAACAAAATCCCCTCATTGAGTATAACAAAGTACTCTGATCGAGTATAACAAAGTCCCCTGGTCGAGTAAAACAAAGTCCCCTTATCGAGTATAACAAAAAGGCTCCTCGTCGAGCATAACAAAGTCACCTTATCAAGTATAACAAAGGCCCCTGACCGAGTATAACAAAGTCCCCTGATCGAGTATAACAAAGCCCCGGATCGAGCATAACAAAGGCCTTTGGTCGAGCATAACAAAGTCCCCTGGTCGACTATAACAAAGTCCCCTGATCGAGAGAAACAAAGTCCCCTGGTCGCATATAACAAAGTCCCCTGATCGAGTATAACAAAGTCCCCTGATCGAGTATAACAAAGTCCCCTGTTCGAGCTTAACAAAGGCACCCTGGTCTAGTATAACAATGTCCCCTGGTCGATTATAACAAAGTCCAATGATCGAGTATAACGAAGGCCCCTGATTGAGTATAACAAAGTCCTCTGATCGAGTATAACAAAGCCCCCTTGATCGAGTATAACAAAGCCCCCTGATCAAATATAAAAAGTCCCCAGATTGAGTATAACAAAGTCCCCTCATCGAGTATAACAAATTCCCATGATCGAGCATAACAAAGGCACCCTGGTCGAGCATAACAAAGTCCCCTGGTCGAGTATAACAAAGTCCCCTGATCGAGTATAACAAAGACCTCAGATCGAGTATAACAAAGTCCCTGATTGAGTATAACAAAGTCCTCTGATCGAGTATAACAAAGTCCCTGGTCGAGCATAACAAAGGCCC
>NW_024724291.1:0-12065 GCF_018991925.1 Homarus americanus | reverse complement strand
GAAAAGGAAGGGAGGAAGGAGGCAGGAAAAATTGAAAAACTGATAAAGATGATGGAAGGGTGAAAATAAAGAGGATGGCGAGGAAAGAAAGAAGGATAGAGGGAAGGAAAGAAATCACGAAAATTTTAAATGAAGAAATGAAGACGAAAATCAACAAAAAAATTAAATAAAAGAAGAAATAATCATGAGAGAAGAAAGAAGAGAAATTGATGGATTGACAAACACGACAGCCACACGGACACGACGACAAGAGATTATGTTAATTTGAGAAAAACTTGGTGGTTGTGATGTGTCTGTCTGTCTGTCTGTCTGTCTGTCTGTCGCTTCCTGTTGGTGTAGGATGATAATAAGCTGCTGAGATCTCTCTCTCTCTCATATCTACTTCAGGAGACGTGTGTGTGTGTGTGTGTGTGTGTGTGTGTGTGTGTGTGTGTGTGTGTGTGTGTGTGTGTGTGTGTGTGTGTGTGTGTGTGTGTGTGTGTACGTTGGCGACACACGGTGTAATTGTCAGCTTGCTCGCCTCGCAAGCGAATGAACCCGGGTTCCATTTCCGGGCAGGGTGAGACCATGAGCAAATTCCTTTGCGTCATTTTCCTCTATCTACCCAACAGTAATTGGGGACCTGGATGTTAATCGATTCGCGGCTCGTGTTACGGGGTAATGGTTAGCCAGTGCAGTTGGCCACGGACTATTCCTTGACACTGGGTCACTCAGCTCATTAACTCAGGGTGTGGTTGTTGTGTTGGCGACAGCTTCAACACCTTAAACAAATTCACGCCTAGGTGGCCCTTGGGCCTGGCCATTCTCTTTACAGGAGGGGCAACCATTATAATAAAAAAAAAAAAAACGATCATCAACTTCAGGTACACCAATCATCCTTGTAAAAAAATCCTGATTGAATAATTTCCTCAGTAACATACAAGTGAACCAAACTTGGGTACTACGCAACTACAGTATCACTCAATGACTTATTTTACACTATATCTACTACCACTTAACGTTTCTATATCAGTTCAACAACCATCACTCAACCTTGTTCCATTTTATTTAAAGTTCGTTAATCAATAAGAGGAATTATTATCACAACACAAGCATTCATTAATCAGTCTCCATTGTGAATCATTTTGCTGGGGTGTGTGGGAGGATTACGCTGGATAATAACTTTAGTGTTTTGTATATCCAGAAGAATCTTAACTCCAGCTTACTCCAACTAATAACTAACCTAATATAACACAACCTAACCTAATCTAATCTAACCTAACCTGAAAAATCTCCACTACAACTTACTCCAACTAATAACTAACCAAACATAAGCTAACATAATTACAGACAGACACACACACACACACACACACACACACACACACACACACACACACAACCACACATAAACCATAAATATGTTATATGGAACATAAATATAACTTCCAAAATCACTCTCATATACTTCCTAACCGCGGCCTGACGAAATAGTACACCTGTAACGTTCTGTCAGAGCTCAGGTCGAGGCTCCTCCTTACTGATCATCTATACGTGTGCGTGTGTGTGTGTGAGATGTTTCCTAGTATGTAATAAAAAAGGCGGGGATCCGCTTTTGAATTTTGCCACATACAGCGGCTAGTTTATTGTGCACCCATATTCATCCCGTGAACGGTAGCGTAGGCAGATTATAGTTAAACAGTAGAAGTCAGAATATTATGGCACTGAATGTTAAAAACAATGTATTTCCAAAAAATTATTTGTTTAGTTCTGTACAGTACATCGCCCTCTCCCTCAACCTGCCATTATTCAATAAATTATTTGTTCCCTCGTTCTAACAAGAGATACACGATAACATATCCTATTTGAAGATAAAAATACACTGTCCAGGAAGAGTCATAACAAACTTGGGGGTTATCTGAGAGAGAGGGAGAGAGAAAGAGAGAGAGAGAGAAACATTACCTTCTACACTACAGTTATATAGTATGACCACCATGACCCACGGAGATCTGTACCTCTTGGCTCCTGACCTCTGTTGACCTTGTGTATACTCACCCAGTTGACCTTTCCTGCCCTATCGCCCATTCCTCCTACAGTCAAGGGCTGGGGGGCCGAAGGGGGGGGACGGAGGGGAATGGTTCTGTAAGCATAGTTGAGGTTAGGTTAGGTTAGGTTCAAATGAGTGATAGATCAGGTCCCATGGTTAGTTTATCTCTCTCTCTCTCTCTCTCTCTAACACATATATATCCCTATTCTGTAAAATCGTGTGGTTATTTATATTTACTCACTGTTGATATTCTGGGAGAGAGAAAGAGAGATGTAGATTGAGAGAATGATATTATTGAGAGAGTAGACGAGGGAAATAGACTGGAGAGAGAGAGAGAGAGATAGATGTAGATTGAGAGAAAGATATTATTGAGAGAGTAGACGAGGGAAATAGACTGGAGAGAGAGAGAGAGAGAGAGGTGAATTAGTGTTTACTCCCACTCATAAGTATAGTATTAGTCAACTTATATTATACAGGGTCTCCAGTCCACATTAAAATGAAAACAACTTTGTAAAACCTTCTAAACTTTTGATTGAATGATAACAGATTAATATCCACACACACACATTATAGTCAGTCTCTTCGAGTTTCATTTGGTGTATGGGTATATATCGTTTGGGTATAAGGTATAAGGCATCATTCGGGAGAGGTCAGGTCAGGTCAAAGTAAAGGTAAGGTCAGGGTAGGTGATCTCAGTGGCCAGGAAACGTGAATTTTTAAGTTGGGATGAATATTTTTTTTTTGGGGGGGGGAGGGGGAAGCGAGTATGATTTTATATGATGGTGATGAAGGAAGGAATAGAGGGAGAGATGGAGAGGAATTATGAAGGAGGGAAGGTTGAAGGAAAGATGAGAATAGGAAAAGGAAGGGAGGAAGGAGACAGGGAAAATTGAAAAACTGATGAAGATGATGGAAGGGTGAAAATAAAGAGGATGGCGAGGAAAGAAAGAAGGATAGAGGGAAGGAAAGAAATCACGGAAAATTTTTAAATGAAGAAATGAAGACGAAATCAACAAAAATTAAATAAAAGAAGAAATAATCAAGGAGAGAAGAAAGAAGAGAAATTGATGTGTCTGTCTGTCTGTCTGTCTGTCTGTCTGTCGCTTCCGTTGCGGATGATAATAAGCTGCTTAAATCTCTCTCATATCTACTTCAGGCGACGTGTGTGTGTGTGTGTGTGTGTACGTTGGCGACACACGGTGCAATTGTCAGCTTGCTCGCCTCGCAAGCGAATGAACCCGGGTTCCATTTCCGGGCAGGGTGAGACCATGAGCAAGTTCCTTTGCGTCATTTACCTCTATCTACCCAACAGAAATTGGGGACCTGGATGTTAATCGATTCGCGCGTCGTGTTACGGGGTAATGGTTAGCCAGTGCAGTTGGCCACGGACTATTCCTTGACACTGGGTCACTCAGCTCATTAACTCAGGGTGTGGTTGTTGTGTTGGCGACAGCTTCAACACCTTAAACAAATTCACGCCCAGGTGGCCCTTGGGCCTGGCCATTCTCATTACAGGAGGGGCAACCATTATAATAATAAAAAAAATAAATAAATAAAACGATCATCAACTTTAGGTACACCAATCATCCTTGTAAAAAAATCCTGATTGAATAATTTCCTCAGTAACATACAAGTGAACCAAACTTGGGTACTACACAACTACAGTATCACTTAATGACTTTTTACACTATATCTACTACCACTTAACATTTCTATATCAGTTCAACAACCATCACTCAACCTTGTTCCATTTTATTTAAAGTTCGTTAATCAATAAGAGGAATTATTATCACAACACAAGCATTCATTAATCAGTCTCCATTGTGAATCATTTTGCTGGGGTGTGTGGGAGGATTACGCTGGATAATAACTTTAGTGTTTTGTATATCCAGAAGAATCTTAACTCCAGCTTACTCCAAGTAATAACTAACCTAATCTAACACAACCTAACCTAATCTAATCTAACCTAACCTGAAAAATCTCCACTACAACTTACTCCAACTAATAACTAACCAAACATAAGCTAACCTAATTACAGACAGACACACACACACACACACACACACACATAAACCATAAATATGTTATATGGAACATAAATATAACTTCCAAAATCACTCTCATATACTTCCTAACCGCGGCCTGACGAAATAGTACACCTGTAACGTTCTGTCAGGGCTCAGGTCGAGGCTCCTCCTTACTGATCATCTATACGTGTGTGTGAGTGTGTGAGATGTTTCCTAGTATGTAATAAAAAAGGCGGGGATCCGCTTTTGAATTTTGCCACATACAGCGGCTAGTTTATTGTGCACCCATATTCATCCTGTGAACGGTAGCGTAGGCAGATTATAGTTAAACAGTACAAGTCAGAATATTATGGCACTGAATGTTAAAAACAATGTATTTCCAAAAAATTATTTGTTTAGTTCTGTAGAGTACATCGCCCTCTCCCTCAACCTGCCATTATTCAATAAATTATTTGTTCCCTCGTTCTAACAAGAGATACACGATAACATATCCTATTTGAAGATAAAAATACACTGTCCAGGAAGAGTCATAACAAACTTGGGGGTTATCTGAGAGAGAGAGAGAGAGAGAGAAACAATACCTTCTACAGTACAATTATATAGTATGACCACCATGACCCACGGAGATCTGTACCTCTTGGCTCCTGACCTGTGTTGACCTTGTGTATACTCACCCAGTTGACCTTTCCTGCCCTATCTCGCCCATTCCTCCTACAGTCAAGGGCTGGGGGGGCCGAGGAGGCGGGGAGGAACGGAGGGGAATGGTTCTGTAAGCATAGTTGAGGTTAGGTTAGGTTACGTTCAAATGAGTGATAGATCAGGTCCCATGGTTAGTTTATCTCTCTCTCTCTCTCTCTCTCTCTCTCTCTCTAACACATATATATCCCTATTCTGTAAAATCGTGTGGTTATTTATATTTACTCACTGTTGACATTCTGGGAGAGAGAAAGAGAGAAAGAGAGAGATGTAGATTGAGAGAAAGATATTATTGAGAGAGTAGACGAGGGAAATAGACTGGAGAGAGAGAGAGAGATGTGAATTAGTGTTTACTCCCACTCATAAGTATAGTATTAGTCATCTTATATTATACAGGGTCTCCAGTCCACATTAAAATGAAAACAACTTTGTAAAACCTTATAAACTTTTGATTGAATGATAACAGATTAATATCCACACACACATTATAGTCAGTCTCTTCGAGTTTCATTTTAAAAAGTATATCGTCAAAAGGTATAAGGCATCATTTCGGAGAGGTTGTAGCTGTGTCAAAGCAAAGGTAAGGTCAGGGTAAAGATCTTGTGGCCAGGAAACGTGAATTTTTTAGGTTGGGATGAATATTTTTTGGGGGGGAAGGAGGAGGGAGGGGGAGGAGGGGGAAGAGTATGATTTATATGATGGTGATGAAGGAAGGAATAGAGGGAGAGATGGAGATTAATTATGAAGGAGGGAAGGTTGAAGGAAAGATGAGAATAGGAAAAGGAAGGGAGGAAGGAGACAGGGAAAATTGAAAAACTGATAAAGATGATGGAAGGGTGAAAATAAAGAGGATGGCGAGGAAAGAACGAAGGATAGAGGGAAGGAAAGAAAGATGGATAGAGGGAAGGAAAGAAATCACGAAAATTTTAAATGAAGAAATGAAGACGAAAATCAACAAAAAAATTAAATAAAAGAAGAAATAATCAAGAGAGAAGAAAGAAGAGAAATTGACGGATTGACAAACACGACAGCCACACGGACACGACGACAAGAGATTATGTTAATTTGAGAAAAACTTGGTGGTTGTGGATGTGTCTGTCTGTCTGTCTGTCTGTCTGTCTGTCGCTGCTTCCTAAGCGGTGTAGATGATAATAAGCTGCTTAGATCTCTCATATCTACTTCTAGGAGACGTGTGTGTGTGTGTGTGTGTGTGTATGTGTGTGTGTGTGTGTATGTGTGTGTGTGTGTGTGTGTGTGTGTGTGTGTGTGTGTGTGTGTGTGTGTGTGTGTGTGTGTGTGTGTGTGTGTGCATGATGACACACGGTGTAATTGTCATTTGTTTCGCCTCGCAAGAGAATGAACCCGGGTTCCATTTCCGGGCAGGGTGAGACCATGAGCAAGTTCCTTTGCGTCATTTACCTCTATCTACCCAACAGTAATTGGGGACCTGGATGTTAATCGATTCGCGCGTCGTGTTACGGGGTAATGGTTAGCCAGTGCATTTGGCCACGGACTAATCCTTGACACTGGGTCACTCAGCTCATTAACTCAGGGTGTGGTTGTTGTGTTGGCAACAGCTTCAGCACCTTAAACAAATTCACGCCTAGGTGGCCCTTGGGCCTGGCCATTCTCATTACAGGAGGGGCAACCATTAAAATAATAATAAAAAAAACCCAATCATCAACTTCAGGTACACCAATCATCCTTGTAAAAAAATCCTGATTGAATAATTTCCTCAGTAACATACAAGTGAACCAAACTTGGGTACTACACAACTACAGTATCACTCAATGACTTATTTTACACTATATCTACTACCACTTAACGTTTCTATATCAGTTCAACAACCATCACTCAACCTTGTTCCATTTTATTTAAAGTTCGTTAATCAATAAGAGGAATTATTATCACAAACACGAAGTTATCTATTAATCAGTTCTCATTGTGAATCATTTTGCTGGGGTGTGTGGGAGGATTACGCTGGATAATAACTTTAGTGTTTTGTATATCCAGAAGAATCTTAACTCCAGCTTACTCCAACTAATAACTAACCTAATCTAACACAACCTAACCTAATCTAATCTAACCTAACCTGAAAAATCTCCACTACAACTTACTCCAACTAATAACTAACCAAACATAAGCTAACCTAATTACAGACAGACAGACACACACACACACACACACACATAAACCATAAATATGTTATATGGAACATAAATATAACTTCCAAAATCACTCTCATATACTTCCTAACCGTGGCCTGACGAAATAGTACACCTGTAACGTTCTGTCAGGGCTCAGGTCGAGGCTCCTCCTTACTGATCATCTATACGTGTGTGTGTGAGATGTTTCCTAGTATGTAATAAAAAAGGCGGGGATCCGCTTTTGAATTTTGCCACATACAGCGGCTAGTTTATTGTGCACCCATATTCATCCCGTGAACGGTAGCGTAGGCAGATTATAGTTAAACAGTAGAAGTCAGAATATTATGGCACTGAATGTTAAAAAAAATGTATTTCCAAAAAATTATTTGTTTAGTTCTGTAGAGTACATCGCCCTCTCCCTCAACCTGCCATTATTCAATAAATTATTTGTTCACTCGTTCTAACAAGAGATACACGATAACATATCCTATTTGAAGATAAAAATACACTGTCCAGGAAGAGTCATAACAAACTTGGGGGTTATCTGAGAGAGAGAGAGAGAGAGAGAGAGAGAGAGAGAGAGAGAGAGAGAGAGAAACAATACCTTCTACACTACAGTTATATAGTATGACCACCATGACCCACGGAGATCTGTACCTCTTGGCTCCTGACCTCTGTTGACCTTGTGTATACTCACCCAGTTGACCTTTCCTGCCCTATCTCGCCCATTCCTCCTACAGTCAAGGGCTGGGGGGGCCGAGGAGGCGGGGAGGAACGGAGGGGAATGGTTCTGTAAGCATAGTTGAGGTTAGGTTAGGTTCAAATGAGTGATAGATCAGGTCCCATGGTTAACTTATCTCTCTCTCTCTCTCTCTAACACATATATATCCCTATTCTGTAAAATCGTGTGTTTATTTATATTTACTCACTGTTGATATTCTGGGAGAGAGAAAGAGAGAGAGAGAGAGATGTAGATTGAGAGAATGATATTATTGAGAGAGTAGACGAGGGAAATAGACTGGAGAGAGAGAGAGAGAGAGAGAGAGATGTGAATTAGTGTTTACTCCCACTCATAAGTATAGTATTAGTCAACTTATATTATACAAGGTCTCCAGTCCACATTATAATGAAAACAACTTTGTAAAACCTTATAAACTTTTGATTGAATGATAACAGATTAATATCCACACACACACATTATAGTCAGTCTCTTCGAGTTTCATTTGGTGTATGGGTATATATCGTTTGGGTATAAGGTATAAGGCATCATTCGGGAGAGGTCAGGTCAGGTCAAAGTAAAGGTAAGGTCAGGGCAGGTGATCTCAGTGGCCAGGAAACGTGAATTTTTAAGTTGGGATGAATATTTTTTTTTGGGGGGAGGGGGAGGAGGAGGGAGGGGGGAAGCGAGTATGATTTTATATGATGGTGATGAAGGAAGGAATAGAGGGAGAGATGGAGAGGAATTATGAAGGAGGGAAGGTTGAAGGAAAGATGAGAATAAGAAAAGGAAGGGAGGAAGGAGACAGGGAAAATTGAAAAACTGATAAAGATGATGGAAGGGTGAAAATAAAGAGGATGGCGAGGAAAGAAAGAAGGATAGAGGGAAGGAAAGAAATCACGAAAATTTTAAATGAAGAAATGAAGACGAAAATCAACAAAAAAATTAAATATAAGAAGAAATAATCATGAGAGAAGAAAGAAGAGAAATTGCTGGATTGACAAACACGACAGCCACACGGACACGACGACAAGAGATTATGTTAATTTGAGAAAAACTTGGTGGTTGTGATGTGTCTGTCTGTCTGTCTGTCGCTTCCTGTTGGTGTAGGATGATAATAAGCTGCTTAGATCTCTCTCTCTCTCTCTCTCTCTCTCTCATATCTACTTCAGGAGACGTGTGTGTGTGTGTGTGTGTGTGTGTGTGTGTGTGTGTATAATAATAATAATAATAATAATAATAATAATTAACGGTTTATTGAAAAAGTTCTGCAGCCCGAAGGCTGAAAATATACATTGGGCATAAATGACTTATTACATACATTGGTGGTTTAACAAAAGCCTTCATTAGAGAAAGGTAAAGGAACATACAGTGAACATACAGATTAATGTAGGATTGTACGTGTTGAACAGCAAACACGTAGTGTAGTAACTCCCTCCCAGATGGTGTTAGGAGGGACCTCACGTGATCTAGTGGTTCCCTCAGATGGTGTTATGAGGGACCTGACGTGGTGTAGTAATTCCCTCGCAGATGGTGTTATGAGGGACCACGTGGTGTAGTAATTCCCTCACAGATGGTGTTATGGGGGACCTCACGTGGTGTAATTACCTCACAGATGGTGTTATGAGGGTCCTCACGTGGTGTAGTAATTCTCTCACAGATGGTGTTATGAGGGACCTGACGTGGTGTAGTAATTCCTTCACAGATGGTGTTATGAGGGGGCCTCACGTGGTGTAGTAATTCCCTCACAGATGGTGTTATGAGGGGGGCCTCACGTGGTGTAGTAATTCCTTCACAGATGGTGTGTGTTTAAGGAGGGGCCTCTTGATGTGGTAGTAATTCCCTTGGCCAGATGTTATGAGGGGCCTCACGTGGTGTAGTAGTTCCCTCACAGACGGTGTTCTATGAGTGAGGTGTGGTCCCAGGCCTTCCTATCGTAGACGGATTAACACTTCGCTGGTTGTTGGGTCGGGCCGTTATCACTGGGTACCTGGGACCTCACTGTGTGAAGGTCAACTTGGGTACCACTGTTACTGTTGAGTTGTTCTCACCGACTTAAGCACTGTTCACCACTGTTCACCTCTGTTTAACACTGGTTCCATTCCTTTCCTAAATGAAATAGTAACTTCTGGCGTGAACTTGTTGATATTCCGGTGGGGAGGAGGGTTCAGGGGAGGGAGTTGGTATGGGCCAACTTAACAGTTGACCTGGTTGCTCCGAGAGGAGCGCCAGGTACGTCTTGACCCTTCGGTGGTCAAGGATGAAGTGTGTGTATGAGTGTGTGTGTGTGTGTGTGTGTGTGTGTGTGTGTGTGTTGCCGACACACGGTGTAATTGTCAGCTTGCTCGCCTCGCAAGTGAATGAACCCGGGTTCCATTTCCGGGCAGGGTGAGACCATGAGCAAGTTCCTTTGCGTCATTTACCTCTATCTACCCAACAGTAATTGGGGACCTGGATGTTAATCGATTCGCGCGTCGTGTTACGGGGTAATGGTTAGCCAGTGCAGTTGGCCACGGACTATTCCTTAACACTGGGTCACTCAGCTCATTAACTCAGGGTGTGGTTGTTGTGTTGGCGACAGCTTCAACACCTTAAACAAATTCACGCCTAGGTGGCCCTTGGGCCTGGCCATTCTCATTACAGGAGGGGCAACCATTATAATAAAAAAAAAAGAAAAAAGAAAAAACGATCATCAACTTCAGGTACACCAATCATCCTTGTAAAAAAATCCTGATTGAATAAATTCCTCAGTAACATACAAGTGAACCAAACTTGGGTACTACACAACTACAGTATCACTCAATGACTTATTTTACACTATATCTACTACCACTTAACATTTCTATATCAGTTCAACAACCATCACTCAACCTTGTTCCATTTTATTTAAAGTTCGTTAATCAATAAGAGGAATTATTATCACAAAACAAGCATTCATTAATCAGTCTCCATTGTGAATCATTTTGCTGGGGTGTGTGGGAGGATTACGCTGGATAATAACTTTAGTGTTTTGTATATCCAGAAGAATCTTAACTCCAGCTTACTCCAACTCATAACTAACCTAATCTAACACAACCTAACCTAATCTAATCTAACCTAACCTGAAAAATCTCCACGACAACTTACTCAACTAATAACTAACCAAACATAAGCTAACATAATTACAGACAGACAGACACACACACACACACACACACACACATAAACCATAAATATGTTATATGGAACATAAATATAACTTCCAAAATCATTCTCATATACTTCCTAACCGCGGCCTGACGAAATAGTACACCTGTAACGTTCTGTCAGGGCTCAGGTCGAGGCTCCTCCTTACTGATCATCTATACGTGTGTGTGTGAGTGTGAGATGTTTCCTAGTATGTAATAAAAAGGCGGGGATCCGCTTTTGAATTTTGCCACATACAGCGGTTAGTTTATTGTGCACCCATATTCATCCCGTGAACGGTAGCGTAGGCAGATTATAGTTAAACAGTACAAGTCAGAATATTATGGCACTGAATGTTAAAAACAATGTATTTCCAAAAAATTATTTGTTTAGTTCTGTAGAGTACATCGCCCTCTCCCTCAACCTGCCATTATTCAATAAATTATTTGTTCCCTCGTTCTAACAAGAGATACACGATAACATATCCTATTTGAAGATAAAAATACACTGTCCAGGAAGAGTCATAACAAACTTAGGGGTTATCTGAGAGAGAGAGAGAGAGAGAGAGAGAGAGAGAGAGAGAGAGAGAGAGAGAGAAACAATACCTTCTATAGTACAGTTATATAGTATGACCACCATGACCCACGGAGATCTGTACCTCTTGGCTCCTGACCTCTGTTGACCTTGTGTATACTCACCCAGTTGACCTTTTCTGCCCTATCTCGCCCATTCCTCCTACAGTCAAGGGCTGGGGGGCCGAGGGGGGTGGGGGAATGGAGGGGAATGGTTCTGTAAGCATAGTTAAGGTTAGGTTAGGTTAGGTTCAAATGAGTGATAGATCAGGTCCCATGGTTAGTTTATCTCTCTCTCTCTCTCTCTCTCTCTCTCTCTAACACATATATATCCCTATTCTGTAAAATCGTGTGGTTATTTATATATACTCACTGTTGATATTCCGGGAGAGAGAAAGAGAGAGAGAGAGAGAGATGTAGATTGAGAGAAAGATATTATTGAGAGAGTAGACGAGGGAAATAGACTGGAGAGAGAGAGAGAGAGAGAGAGAGAGAGAGAGAGAGATGTGAATTTGTGTTTACTCCCACTCATAAGTATAGTATTAGTCAACTTATATTATACAGGGTCTCCAGTCCACATTAAAATGAAAACAACTTTGTAAAACCTTATAAACTTTTGATTGAATGATAACAGATTAATATCCACACACACACATTATAGTCAGTCTCTTCGAGTTTCATTTGGTGTGTGGGTATATATCGTTTGGGTATAAG
>NW_024724290.1:0-11850 GCF_018991925.1 Homarus americanus | reverse complement strand
TAATAACCAGGACCATGATTATAACAACCAGGACCATGATTATAACAACCACGACCATGACTATAACAACCACGAACCATGATTATGACAACCACGACCATAATTATAACAACCACGAATATGATTATAACAACGACCATGATTATAACAACCACGACCATGATTATAACCACGACCATGATTATAACAATCACGACCATGATTATAACAACCACGACCATGAATTAACAACCACGACTATGATTATAGCAACCACGACCATGATTATAACAAGCACGACCATGAATACAACCACGACCATGATTATAACAATCACGACCATGATTATAGCAACCACGACCATGATTATAACAACCACGACTATGATTATAGCAACCACGACCATGATTATAACAAGCACGACCATGAATATAACCACGACCATGATTGTAACAATCACGACCATGATTATAACAACCACGACCATGAATTAACAACCACGACTATGATTATAGCAACCACGACCATGATTATAACAAGCACGACCATGAATATAACCACGATCATGATTATAACAATCACGACCATGATTATAACAACCACGACTATGATTATAACAACCACGACCATGATTATAACAATCACGACCATGATTATATCAACCACGACCATGATTATAACAACCACGAATATAATTATAACAAGCACGACCATGAATATAACAACCACGACCATGATTATAACATCCACGACTATGATCATAACCAAGACTATGATTATAACAACCACGACCATGATTGTAACAACCAAGACCATGATTATAACAACCACGACCATAATTATAACAACCACGACCATCTGGAAAACGATGTCGCTGTACGCTAGCCAAGCACGAGCGTTCGAACTTTCACGCCTCTGTAAACTGTACCACCGGACTCGCCACCGGGCACGAAGGGCCCACAATCACTTGTCTAAGATACTATAGGACTAGCCGTGTGTATATGTTCTGGGTAGCCGAAACGGCACAATATTTTTTCATCAAACTTGGTGGAAAAATCGCAAAAAATTCGTAGAATAGAACAAACCTGGTCCCATGTCGATGATTTCTTTAGGAAGGCATTAATTAACAATTTTATTTACGATGGAAAACGATGCAAGTCTACGGACTTGGCGCACCGAATTAACCATGCAAGTCTACAGACTTGCCGCACCCTCATTCGCTGTACGCTAGCCAAGCACAAGCGTTCAAACTTTCACCGGACACGAAGGGCCCGAGATCACTTGTCCTCCTCTGTTTTCTGACACGTACACTATACTGGACTGGACTGGACCAGCAACTTGTATATATATATACACACACACACACATATATATATATATATATATATATATATATATATATATATATATATATATATATATATATATATATATATATATATATATATATATATATATATATATATACACCTAACCAAACAGCACCTCACTTAACACACCAAGTTGTTGGAGGGTTTCTGTGATAGCACCTGGTAATATCTGGACGTCTCATTTATCGACTCGTACCTGATGACTATCATAATAGACAAAACATGTAGCTTGTCGATGCTTTACTTTATCATATCTTATATTTTTACCTGTTTATAACGAAGATACTTGGTACTCTTTACCACAGAACATTGTGTTGTCCAAGTCTTAACTGAGAACTCTGACACATGTGTACAAGTAGTCGTAGTTTCCAAAAGTCGAACAGAAGTTCAGACAATCGTGAGGTCGTAAACATGTGGTCGCAAATGGAACGAAAAGATTAAAGAAATACGATCAGTGTCACAAGTATGGCAAGACTGGTCCACGATTTAGTTGACCAGTCTTGCCCTCTCGCCCTCACCTCCTTACCAGTTGAAGGAAACGACCCGAGACAACTTACTGGTCTCTCCAAGCTTTTAGCTCTCACTAACGCAAAAGCTTCTCAATATTCCGTACAGTTGTGGAGAAAATGCTCTTACACTACTGGCAATAATTGACATCTACACTTGAGGATCTTGTAGGTAAGGATGATATAGATTTCAACGTTATTCATTCAGACTTTTCGTGGTAGTTTTGTATGGTGGTGTTTCTGATATATCTAAAGTGCACGAAACAGGTGACTCAGAGACAGACTTCATAATTTTGAGTCGTTCACTGTCTCTTGTGTAAAAATAAATTCCACTTAAGAACCTCACCAGCAACCAGTTCGCCATGGTGGTCCTACCAGTGTCAACAAACACCCACCAACAGTGATTACTAGATCGAGAGAACTGAAGCTCCTCACCACGACAAGGCAGTTACCAAACATTAGTTCTCTTAATTAAAAACTGCAGTGGGATACAAGGGACCCACTTTTAGGTCTGAGTCTGCCACCAACTCAGACGTGTTTTTGTTGAAGGAGTTATCCACCTTTGGCAGTGGAGGTCCATCCTCCTAAAATATTACCTTCCGAACACTTCTGAGGTACATGCTCATATCCATGCCATATTTCAGCCAGAGATAGTGAACATCTATGAGCTAAATCTTAATAGTAACAGTATTGTGACCAAGTCCTAGTTTGCTGATCTTGACTGACTTTCTACCTCATTTACACACAGCTGAAGGGTCTCAATTGTTTCTCTTACAACACAACATATTTATCGTTTGTCACTCCTGATCTGTTTGTTTTTTTATTTCAGCATTTTTTTTATGATGCAATTTGTTTTTGCCTTTTGTTACCCCCCCCCCCCAGGCCCATTGTGGGTCAGGGACCTGTGCCCGGATAATTCCCTTAATACACCAACAAATTTTCAACAATAACACGTGCTTAATATAATATGCAAGTACAGTAGCCACTAGGAAACCAACATGGTATACATACATTGAAGTTAATTGTATACGGTAATTTAATTTGCTGTTATTCTGAATTCTAGTCTAGTTTAGTTTAAAGTATTTTCTTGAACGGGAAGACAAACAGATTATTGATGTTGAAGTCTGGCCCCAGTAACCATAAGAGCCACGAGTCTTGTATCCTGGTGTCACTTTGACGTGTGTGTAAAACATTTATATATTATATACACAGTAATATCATAAATATATTTGTTTCCAATATACGAATGAAAAATAGTTTTTCAGAATTATTGCAAGTGAACGTTTGGGTCACATGGTATTTAAAACCGTATATATACCTGCAACATTGCGCCAGGGAAAGTTATTATCACTATCACCTTTTCTGTAATGTAATGATAACACTCATGGTTACTGCCGCTCATAGTTGGGTTATAACCGAGGCACAGGAGGAGGTATAACAGGTCACATGAGGGGGTATAACCCGATACAGGAGGGGGTATAACGGGTCACATGAGGGGGTATAACCGGGCACAGGAAGAGGTATAACGGGTCACAAGAAGGGTATAACCGGACACTGAAGATGGATTAACCGAAGTCACAGGAGGAAACTAATATCACCAAGGCGGAGGTTCTGTGGCACCGAGTAAGACCTCCGCTCCAGCTGCAGGCTCGTGTCTACGCTAACCTGTCTAGAAACTGCACCAGTATAGGGTGAGTTACTCCTGGGGCACAACACCGGGCGGAACTGGGTTAATGTATTCTTAAAAAACGCCTCACATTGACAGCAACTCTTAATTATGATATAACTTGCCAATTTAGTCCGAATTATTCTTAGTTTTTTATTTCGATTGTATCTATGATCACAATTTATATATCGCATCCCCTTGACCTTCAACTGATCTTCACCAAAAACACGGACGCCTACATGACATTTCCCCAAAATCCCACCCAAAAGTTTAAGTTCAATCATTTTAAACATTTAGTAGTCCATTTTCAATTATAAACGTAAACAAACAAAATCACACAATTATCAGATCAAAATTGTTGCCGAGTTACTCTAAATAACATGCATACATGCTCAACCAATCAATAAACTCTGGGTATTATGACAAATACAATGATAATTTTAGTAATATATACCAAACAAGCTTATACTATGAACGCACCCACGCTATGTGCGAAAGTAAAATAATACCCCAAAACCATCGAAAAACCCTGATTAAATCCTACCCTAACCCAACATAACGTTGGGAATTTAAAATCCGCAAATTCGCTGGATGACCGAAACGATAATACAGAAGAAAAAAAATAAACGGGGAGGAGGAACGCGAACTTGGCGGTCCAAGATGGCGGTCCGAGCGGAACACAGTTTTTATTCTTAACACGAACAAGGGAAAACGAAAAGGCTAATATTTAACGAGTGTGTTCCAGCCTTAACACCAAGTTGAGGAAATTTTTCCCATTAAAGATACAAGATTTTTTATTGTTCCTTTAAAACACAACAACAGCGTCTTACCTGACTCCTCAAGAAGGCGTTGTGCACCCGGTGTCCTGCCACTTTCCTTCACCGTTAAGACACTTAGTAAACACTTCACCATATGTATCCAACTTTTTTCCCAGGAGGTCTTCTGTGTGTGATCACAGCGTGTAAATTCATCATATAACGCGCTGCATTAAATTACCAATACAATTAATAAAGTCACAGAGAGCGGTGAGCGTCCATGCACCGCCCCAAGGTGTCGCGCGGTACTGAGTAGTGTCTCGGTTTAGGGAAAGTAATGTTAAAAATAGTACCACGACTGAACTCCAAGAGTCCAAAACCAATCATTTATTGATGATACGAAGCTACCAAAACTAACCTAACTTTACCGAAATTTCCCAAAGATCATTACGGTATGTTTCGTTACCATACGTTAGCTTCATATCTTCTGCTTTGAGAAAAATTGTGAGATCATCATTCTTGGTTGTGAAATATTTCCAACATTAGTTATCTTTGTTCGAAAGTTCTTTCATCGAATGATTCAATTTGTTTGAAAAAGTTTCGGATGGTCATTGATTCGAAAATCATAGACACTTCAGATCATTAAGGAAAATAAACTTCTTGAATAACAAACTTTCGAAAAAATATTTGTTGTGATAACTGATAAGTAGTGAGGAGCCTAGTGAGCAGCCGGCTTCCTCCTATGTGGAGGAAGCCGGCCTTCGACACAAGCTTTGAGTGTTATTTATTAACGTTTAAATGGTTTTTATGAAAGTTCTATTTTATTTATTATGTTTTTAACTTGCAATATTTTATTTTAGTCCTTTAAACATTAAATTTAATTCGGCGAAATACAACCTACGCTGTTGCGTCGCCAGGGATGTAATTACCACAATCAATCAGCCCAGTGTCTCTTAAGAGGTGGCCAACCTTACCACACAAACCATTAAGTTCCTCTCTCGGTATTTGAAAGAGAAGTGATTGTCATGTGTAGCGAGAGTTTTCAGCATTATTTGTATGTGTTACAAAACACCAATGTAACTTACGGGACTAACTTACCATCTGTTGATACTGTTATAATGAGACTATGATTGGGATACAAATATTACTGAAAATTATGGACAAATTATTATTTTTTCATTGTATAAAAATTTTGCTTCAAGGTTATGATGACCTTTAAATTTGTATAAGATTAAATTATCTGTTCTATTGATGTAGTACAGCGTTCATGTCAAAATGAACTATTTTATTGGTGTAAATAATTCATGTGTTCTTATAATATTTATAACTTTTTGTAAGCCCCAGAAAGGGATGGTATAGGTGAGGGTGGGAGTAGTATACTGCATAATCCTTTTGATGTAATAGTTTTATTGTCTATAAAATATTTCAATTTCAATTTCAGTATTTGAACGCACGAGAAGGTCCTTGGTGAGGCATTCATGAACACATTGTACTTTGCAAGTTTGTATATAATAAAAGACGTCTGTGGTTATTGTCGGTTTACATAAGCTGGAGGTGACTGTGGCTTAAGCCTGAGTGTACTGGTCAGGTGAGACCTATTTGTAAACGCCACACACCTTGATCCGGGCGAATAATGGCCGTTACACCCTCTGGCCCCCACACACCCTCCCCCACACACCCTCTGGCTCCCACACACCCTCTGGCTCCCACACATCCTCTGGCCCTTACAAATGATATGGCCTCACACATCCTGTGGCCCTCTCACACTCCATGGCCCTCACACAATCTGTGGTCCTCACACAATCTGTGGTCCTCACACAATCTGTAGCCCTCACACACCCTGTAGTCCTCACATACCCTATAACCCTTACACAAATATGGCACTCACACACCCTGTGGCCCTGACACATGTTGTGACCCTCACACACACCTGTGTGACCCTCACACACCCTGTGGCCCACACATGCCCTGTGGCCCTCATATACCCTGAGGCCTTCACACACCCTGTGGCCCTCACACAATTTGTTGCCTTCACACACCCTGTGACCTTCACACGCCCTGCGACCTTCACACACCCTGTGACAATCACACACCCTCTGGCCCTCAATCACCCTGTAAACTTGGCACAACCTGTGGCCCACACATATCCTGTGGCCCTCACACACCCTGTGGGCCTAACATGCCCTCTGGCCCTTAGACACCCTATGGCCCTTACACACCCTATAGCCCTCACATATCCTCTGGCCCTCACATACCCTGTTGCCTTCACATACCCTGTGGCCCTCTCACAAACCGTGGCCCTCACACACGCTGTGACCTTAGCACACCCTGTGGCCCTCACAAACCCTGTTGCCTTCACATACCCTGTGGCCTTCACACACCCTGTGGCCCTCACATACCCTGTGGCCCTCACGCACCCTGTTGGCTTCTCATACTCTCTGGACCTGGCCCTTAGACACTCTATGGCCCTTACACACCCTGTGTCCCTCACATATCCTCTGGCTCCTCACACACCGTGTGGCCCTCACACACTCTATGGCCCTCACACACCCTGTGGCCTTCACACACCCTGTGGCGCTTACACACCCTATGGCCCTCACACACCCTGTGGTCCTCACACACCCGGTGGCCCTCACACACCCTATGGCCTTCACACACCCTGTGGGCCTCACATAACCCTATGGGCCTCACATAACCCTGTGGGCCTCACATAACCCTGTGGGCCTCACATAACCCTATGGGCCTCACATAACCCTGTGGACCTCACATAACCCTCTGGTCCTCACACACACCCGGTGGTCCTCACGCATCCGGTGTCTCTCACATACCCGGTGGCCCTCTAACACCTGGTGGCCCTCACACAGGATGTGTAAGGGCCACAGGGTGTATGAGTGTTAGTGTGTATGAGGTGCCACACAGAGCGCGTGGGGCTATAGGGTGTGCGAGGGCCACAGGGTGTCTAAGGGCCACAGAGTGTGTGAGGGTCACAGGGTGTGTGAAGGCATCCGGGTGTGATCCACAGGAAAAGGTCCGCTCAAGACTTTGCTATGAGCGTATGGGGGGGGGAGGGGGAGGTGTATGTATATTATGTATGTTGTATGTATACCATATATGTACTCTATATATATACATTACTTTTCTAGTCAGTAGCGTGTGGCAAAGCCCCTGTTTCATGTCACCACACGCTAAAGCCCCGTACACACGATCGAACAGCGCCCGGCGGACTTTGCCCGTTTACCTGGCAAAGTCTGTGTGTCGTCGTACACACAGAGGTGCTGGTTGGCAGCAGTCACACTCTGCCGCTGGTAGCTAGTAGGTGGTCGGCAGTAGCTGCTGCGGTACGATCACCATGGTGTGTCGCAGGACAGTTAAATCGAAGACTATAGCCCTGTGTATAATAATTGCTACAGTGTGCAAAAAGAAGAAAAAACAGAAAATGGAATGGTGCAAGGAATGGTTATCTCAACGAAAAGTTAAGGGAAGTCATGCCGCGATTTTACGTGAACTTCAAGGTGAACATGAGAAAGACTTCACTAACTACATGAGAATGGACCCGGCAGCAAACGGTCAAACCACCAGGCAGACGGCCTTATCTGGCGATTTCGCTTGACCACGGGCACTCCGTTGGTTTGCCCGTCAATTTTGCCAGAACAACAGGCATTAAGCGAGTACCCGTCAGGCAGTGCTCGATCGTGTGGACGGGGCTTTAGATAAATGTGCCTGGCGATACCTGGAAGCTGCTAATGTACCACTTACCACATGTCGCCTGAGAGGTCAGAGAGAGGTCAGTTGACCCCTATAGGAGTGTAAGGACTACTTGGGCTTGTAAGCTCACCCTTGTATATTTCCGTTGAATAGAACCTACAGAACTCTACAGGTGTTTATGTTCGCTCCTGTAGTTAGAACCAAGTACCCCGAACATCTCCAAGTGTGTAATTTTGTTTGAAGGAATTTTAGCTGAAGTGAAATTGCCAGAGTTTATCTGAAGCACTGTTCAGGGCCGGATTCAGGAGTGGGCAAAGTGGGCAGCTGCCCAGGGGCCTCCACAATCTGGGGGCCTCCACATATTACAATATTTTATTTATTTGTTATTCATTTGGATTATTTTTATTTTCATTCTTTAAAATTCATGTTTATCCATTCCATCACGTAAAACTATGTTCAGCAAGAAGCGTGATAGAAATTAGGCTAGCTACTCCTTAAAATTCATGAATACCCTACCTGGTTTTCCTATGAACCGTATATATTTTAATGAATGCTATTGTTTGTGTTGCTAACAATATACCGTATTTAGAATTCCACAAACATATATTGATTAAAAATGAACTGCATGGAATAACGAAATTGAGATTAAAAAAAAAACAAATAAAATATTTTTTTCATTATCACTTCCATTACGAATACCATCAGGGCGCTGTGTTTGTTGACAGTCGGTCGGAGGGGGTTGGGTCGTGTAGTATCTGCACACCGGTTGTCATGTGTCCGTCGATTAAAGAGGATACTTGCGTCACCCGTGAACTTCCCTCTATTCCTTCCTTCATCACCATCATATAAAATCATACTCGCTTCCCCCCCCCAAAAAAAAATATTCACCCCAACTTAAAAATTCACGTTTCCTGGCCACTGAGATCACCTACCCTGACCTTACCTTTACTTTGACCTGACCTGACCTCTCCCGAATGATGCCTTATACCTTATACCCAAACGATATATACCCATACACCAAATGAAACTCGAAGAGACTGACTATAATGTGTGTGTGTGGATATTAATCTGTTATCATTCAATCAAAAGTTTATAAGGTTTTACAAAGTTGTTTTCATTTTAATGTGGACTGGAGACCCTGTATAATATAAGTTGACTAATACTATACTTATGAGTGGGAGTAAACACTAATTCACATCTCTCTCTCTCTCTCTCTCTCTCTCTCTCTCTCTCTCTCTCCCATAATATCAACAGTGAGTAAATATAAATAACCACACGATTTTACAGAATAGGGATATATATGTGTTAGAGAGAGAGAGAGAGAGAGAGAGAGAGAGAGATAAACTAACCATGGGATCTGATCTATCACTCATTTGAACCTAACCTAACCTAACCTCAACTATGCTTACAGAACCATTCCCCTCCGTTCCCCCCCCCCTCGGCCCCCCAGCCCTTGACTGTAGGAGGAATGGGCGAGATAGGGCAGGAAAGGTCAACTGGGTGAGTATACACAAGGTCAACAGAGGTCAGGAGCCAAGAGGTACAGATCTCCGTGGGTCATGGTGGTCATACTATATAACTGTACTGTAGAAGGTATTGTTTCTCTCTCTCTCTCTCTCTCTCTCTCTCTCTCTCTCTCTCTCTCTCTCTCAGATAACCCCCAAGTTTGTTATGACTCTTCCTGGACAGTGTATTTTTATCTTCAAATAGGATATGTTATCGTGTATCTCTTGTTAGAACGAGGGAACAAATAATTTATTGAATAATGGCAGGTTGAGGGAGAGGGCGATGTACTCTACAGAACTAAACAAATAATTTTTGGGAAATACATTGTTTTTAACATTCAGTGCCATAATATTCTGACTTGTACTGTTTAACTATAATCTGCCTACGCTACCGTTCACGGGATGAATATGGGTGCACAATAAACTAGCCGCTGTATGTGGCAAAATTCAAAAGCGGATCCCCGCCTTTTTTATTACATACTAGGAAACATCTCACACTCACACACACGTATAGATGATCAGTAAGGAGGAGCCTCGACCTGAGCCCTGACAGAACGTTACAGGTGTACTATTTCGTCAGGCCGCGGTTAGGAAGTATATGAGAGTGATTTTGGAAGTTATATTTATGTTCCATATAACATATTTATGGTTTATGTGTGTGTGTGTGTGTGTGTGTGTGTGTGTGTGTGTGTGTGTCTGTCTGTCTGTAATTATGTTAGCTTATGTTTGGTTAGTTATTAGTTGGAGTAAGTTGTAGTGGAGATTTTTCAGGTTAGGTTAGATTAGATTAGGTTAGGTTGTGTTAGATTAGGTTAGTTATTAGTTGGAGTAAGCTGGAGTTAACATTCTTCTGGATATACAAAACACTAAAGTTATTATCCAGCGTAATCCTCCCACACACCCCAGCAAAATGATTCACAATGGAGACTGATTAATGAATGCTTGTGTTGTGATAATAATTCCTCTTATTGATTAACGAACTTTAAATAAAATGGAACAAGGTTGAGTGATGGTTGTTGAACTGATATAGAAATGTTAAGTGGTAGTATATATAGTGTAAAAAAAGTCATTGAGTGATACTGTAGTTGTGTAGTACTCAAGTTTGGTTCACTTGTATGTTACTGAGGAAATTATTCAATCAGGATTTTTTTACAAGGATGATTGGTGTACCTGATGTTGATGAGCGTTTTTTTTTATTTTTATTTTTTATTATAATGGTTGCCCCTCCTGTAATGAGAGTGGCCAGGCCCAAGGGCCACCTAGGCGTGAATTTGTTTAAGGTGTTGAAGCTGTCGCCAACACAACAACCACACCCTGAGTTAATGAGCTGAGTGACCCAGTGTCAAGGAATAGTCCGTGGCCAACTGCACTGGCTAACCATTACCCCGTAACACGACGCACGAATCGATTAACATCCAGGTCCCCAATTACTGTTGGGTAGATAGAGGTAAATGACGCAAAGGAACTTGCTCATGGTCTCACCCTGCCCGGAAATGGAACCCGGGTTCATTCACTTGCGAGGCGAGCAAGCTGACAATTACACCGTGTGTCGGCAACACACACACACACACACACACACACACACACACACACTCATACACACACTTCATCCTTGACCACCGAAGGGTCAAGACGTACCTGGCGCTCCTCTCGGAGCAGCCAGGTCAACTGTTAAGTTGGCCCATACCAACTCCCTCCCCTGAACCCTCCTCCCCACCGGAATATCAACAAGTTCACGCCAGAAGTTACTATTTCATTTAGGAAAGGAATGGAACCAGTGTTAAACAGAGGTGAACAGTGGTGAACAGTGCTTAAGTCAGTGAGAACAACTCAACAGTAACAGTGGTACCTAAGTTGACCTTCACACAGTGAGGTCCCAGGTACCCAGTGATAACGGCCAGTGAGACCCAACTACCAGCGATGTGTTAATCCGTCTACGATAGGAAGGCCTGGGACCACACCTCACTCATAGAACACCGTCTGTGAGGGAACTACTACACCACGTGAGGCCCCTCATAACACCATCTGTGAGGGAATTACTACACCACGTGAGGCCCCTCATAACACCATCTGTGAGGGAATTACTACACCACGTGAGGCCCCGCTTAACACCATCTGTGAGGGAATTCCTACACCACGTGGGGCCCCTCATAACACCATCTGTGAGGGAATTACTACACCACGTGAGGCCCCTCATAACACCATCTGTGAGGGAATTACTACACCACGTGAGGCCCCTCATAACACCATCTGTGAGAGAATTACTACACCACGTGAGGCCCCTCATAACACCATCTGTGAGGGAACTACTACACCACGTGAGGTCCCTCCTAACACCATCTGGGAGGGAGTTACTACACTACG
>NW_024724289.1:0-21216 GCF_018991925.1 Homarus americanus | reverse complement strand
TGTATACATTACAGTTCACCTCTTAGAGCTGCTATAACACACACACACACACACTCCCTCAAGCTCTCGGACTAAACAGCACATGATCTCAACACTGATGTATCATCCAATTTGCCTGCACCTGAAACTCAATACCGTTGTCTATTCACCCAGATTTAACATTCAGTTGCAATATACACATTCTACCTCGATTCATGCTAATGTAGAACACCAAGGCAGCGTGTTGCATTTGTATTGAATGGTTCCCTGGTCCCAGTTTACTTTGTTTCATGCAAGATATCTCTTAATGATGACATTTGTAGTGAACAGCAGCCTGACCTATGTTTATTTTTGCATTTATGTTTCGTGCAGCTCAGCCCTCAGTGTTGACGTTGTAAGAACATCTACTTGGACACAGTTTATACCTCTTCATGCAGCTTAACTCTTCATGATAAAATGTGTAATAACAGCTGCCTCGCCCAACCTTATACTTCTTAATGATCTTAACTCTCAATGTTTACAGTTGTAATGGACAGTTGACTGGCCTAAGTTTATATTGCTTTACAAAACTTAATTCTAAAAGCGAAGACGTTCATTACTGTTGCTTTTGCAGTGTTGTAATTTATTTTAATGTAGTTTTGTTCTGCTCTTAATTTGGCGATCATTTTTTGTTGTAAATAACCCTAAAAAAATCCCCACATAAACTTTACTGAAATTCATAAAATATTATACAAGTTAATACAGTTTTTATTTTTGAATCTTCCTGTATTTATGCATCAATGATAAAGTTATGCTGAAGATGACATGGGTCCTGGTTATAGACTTGCAGTACGGGAGAACTTTTTTGATAGTCGGTTGTTCTAAAGCACACACACACACACACACACACACACTGACTGTTGTACAATAAACATGGTGTCTTCATTACCATCTTGAGGACACATTCCTCCTGGGAGTAAAACAAACGCCAGCAGACAAGACAAAGAGAACTTCATAATCGTCAAGAGAGTGAAGTGCACTAATGACAAATACTTCACCCAACTGAGTATATTTGGGGCTAGTGAAGGTGAAGTGTAGCAGGCGTCAACCACTCTAGGTGGGCTGAGCTCTAGAGTGCACGGTGCCTCATGGTGAAACACACACTAGACTCTAGAGTAATTTGCACCTAGACACCGGACGTGACGTGACTCAGACGTGAGTCAAGTGCAATGTGGAAGCTTAATTCATACTTTGTGTATTTTCCTTTTCTAAGTAATCCTTCATAATGCCGCTAGTTTCAATATCCATTAAAATAATAAATCATCATTTTTTCCTCATTCACTAGCATAATGTACATTATACTTAAATAAAATTTTAATGCTCAGAAATGAGAATAATGAGTTCTGGATTTTTCATTACAGTTCATTTTACCGTCAGGTGAGATGCACTCTACTATGGTGAAAAACACTCTAGAGTGCATCTCACCTGGTGGTAAAAGGCACTCTAGAGGTGCAAATTACTCTAGTGTGTGTTTCACCATGAGCCACCGTGCACTCTAGAGCCCAGTCCACCTAGAGTGGCTGACGCCTGCTACACCGGCCTCCACTGAGACAACCCTCCTCACTCGCTAAGCTCTGTTCTCAAAGGTTTTACAAGGCGGAAAATTCCCACAGTCAGTCTGTGTCTCCCTCGAGAACAATGCTTTAGTTTCGCACCAACGTCATATGTATATTTTACACACGTATTTGCATGGTGGTGGCTAAGATGTAGTCAACATGACACTTGAGGATATCTCTTATGTATGTGCACGGTCTTGTGTCGTGCTGGAGAACGTGTACCACCGGGAAGCTCAGCTGCCGCGGTAATGTGTGAACAAGCACATGGGCGGCGCCTCACTATGAGTGAGTGATGGTCTAGTGTTTACTTCCACACTGTGAGTGTCCCACAACTTTGAGTGTTAACTGACTTTTACTATAATACTAAAGTTGATGCATAATTAATGTGTGATGTACGATGAATATAATGACATCACCTTAATTTTTGATTCAATTATGCCAGTTTGTGTACCCAACTTTATCAAGATTCGGGATCATCACAAAAGCATATCACCCTGTTTTACGTACACACACACACACACACAAGAAAATGCAAATAGAATGCAACTTCATACAACATGCTCCATTTACTTTTTCCTGACGTCATTCTGTCAACACTCGATAACACCTGTTCATGACAGAGCGACCCCTGAACACCGCCATTTACATGTGCAACCCCGTGTTAGGTTAGGTTGTCTGGTGTTGTTCAGTGTGTCTAGAGTTGGTGGCAGTATTTAATGAATTATACATGTACTGCTTCACATCTTGGAGAATTATACAACTACTGCGTCACATCTTGGAGAATTATACATGTACTGCGTCACATCTTGGAGGATTATTATGACGGCGTTATATAAGAGAAGCATTTTAGGAACATCCGACCAGAAGTTTGATTTATTTATTTACCTCATGGGCAAAACAACATAGGCGTGGCTTATGATGTTAAATATTTAAGGCAATTATATACATTAAGGTAGACTACAGGTAGGAAATATATATTGAAGGATGATGACTTATATTGTGTGAGAGAGACTGTATCCACCTTGTCTCACCTGCACACACACCGTATTATTGTGTGGGAGAAGGAGAGGGAGGGAGGGAGAAGGAGAGGGAGGGAGAAGGAGGGAGAAGGAGGGAGAAAGAGGGAGAAGGAGAGGGAGGGAGAAGGAGGGAGAGAGAGGGAGGGAGGGAGAAGGAGAGGGAGGTTCTTACACTGTACCATCACATGAAGGTGGTCCTTTATTTGTATTTAATGACGTTGTTGGAGGGGGATGGGAGAGTGCCAGGCGGAACACCCTGACTTACTGACTCAAATACTGTAATTGTGACAGAGAAGAAAGACCAGATAATTAAGAGAAAGAAGAAGGGAATAAGCAAGAATACAATTATTCTCATAAATATTACATACAATACCACTTTCTGCCTCATAAGATATGTTGATCAAGTGATCATTTGTGGTCAAGTTTTCCAGTTACCTGAGATAACCTGAGTTGATCATCATTTGTAGCTTTCTTTTCATCCTTTCTATGTTGCCTGCATCTTTACTTTCTCTTAGTTCCCCTCTCAGGTCCTTTGCTTTCGTTCCGGTTTTCTTTGCAGATTTTTGTGATGCTACTCAACGGTTTTCCACGCCCTTGAGCTCTCTCTCTCTCTCTCTCCAGGTCCTTTACAGTTCTTCCACAAAACCTCTCAGAAAAATATCGTCGTTTCCTGAATTGTATATTGTATAGGTTTCAGGTACCGAGGGTGAGAGTTGAACAACATACACACACACAGACACACACACACACACACACACACACACACACACACACACATACACACACACACACGTACCATTATTTCCACATATTTTCCTGGTATGAATAATAGCAATAAGAAAATAAAGGCTCCTTGGCTAGTGAGTAGAGGATCTCGTTTTTCTTGTGGTTCTGTTTATATTTTTTCACGAAACGACTTCCTGAGCCGAGGCTTCCTAGGCGGGGATATGGAAGAATCTTGTGTATTGAGCGAGGAAGTGTATTGTGTGTCTTGGTGAGGGGTATTTCCTCGTGTGGGTTAAAGTATATGTGTTTGGGTGTATGAATGTATAGTGTGTGTATAAAAGTAGAATGTGGACATTGAATAGTGTATAATTGTATAGATATGTAATGTGTAAATAGGTTTGAGTGTGTATGAATGTATAGATATGTAATGTGTAAATAGGTTTGAGTGTGTATGAATGTATAGATATGTAATGTGTATATAGGTTTGAGTGTGTATGAATGTATAGATATGTAATGTGTAAATAGGTTTGAGTGTGTATGAATGTATAGATATGTAATGTGTAAATAGGTTTGAGTGTGTATGAATGTATAGATATGTAATGTGTATATATGTTTGAGTGTGTATGAATGTATAGATATGTAATGTGTAAATAGGTTTGAGTGTGTATGAATGTATAGATATGTAATGTGTATATATGTTTGAGTGTGTATGAATGTATAGATATGTAATGTGTATGTATGTTTGAGTGTGTATGAATGTATAGATATGTAATGTGTATGTATGTTTGAGTGTGTATGAATGTATGGATATGTAATGTGTAAATAGGTTTGAGTGTGTATGAATGTATAGATATGTAATGTGTATGTATGTTTGAGTGTGTATGAATGTATAGATATGTAATGTGTATGTATGTTTGAGTGTGTATGAATGTATAGATATGTAATGTGTATATATGTTTGAGTGTGTATGAATGTATAGATATGTAATGTGTAAATAGGTTTGAGTGTGTATGAATGTATAGATATGTAATGTGTATGTATGTTTATGACCAAGAGAGTTTATAGAAGCATTATCGTGTATATCCAGGATAAGAAAGATGACTAATATGCATAATTGTGTAACAAGAGATAGGTTTATACCTTACATTTAAACAGGTGATGACTTATATGTAATAGCTCTCTCGCTTTTGTTGAGGTTTGCAGTGTGTGTTGGAAGCCTGTATGAGTTCAATTATCCTCAAGCCAGACAGGTTGATCCAGGGAGGCGATTCAGGTTTATTTATAGAGATACAGAATAAAAAAAAATCCTATATGAAGTTTCTTTAAGGATTCTTTCTTTAAGGGCATTAGCCCACCTGGGCACGGGTCATTTTTAATGACCCACATCAAGGCCCGGGGGGCGAAAATATAATAAAACAATAATAATAATAATAATAATAATTATGCCAATGATGATGATAATAGTAATAATAATAATAATAGTAATAAAATTAATATAAATATATTTAATAAATAACAATTATAATAAAAGAAAATAATAATAATAATAATAATAATAATAAAATTAATAACAATATTTAAAAAAAAATTATAATAAAAGAAAATACACATACAGTAATAATAAAAGTCTATAAAAATTATAAATAATAATAATAATAATAATAATAATACCCCCTGTAATAATAAAGAGCCATGAATAAATTCAAAAACAAAAAAATTAAAATATCAATAGTGAGAAATGATATATGTATGTTGTGTTGTTAATAGTAAGAGTAACAATTAAGACTCTGCAATTGTGTGTAAATGAGGCAGAAAGTCAGATCAGCAACCTGGGACTTGGTCACAATTTTTGTGGTGCCATATGGCAGCAGGGTCTACCATTAGACAACACATTATGCTTCCAATATCTTCCCAGATGGTAGTACCTCCCTGTTTGTGAAATGGTTTAATCAAGAGTAAATAGATCTGTGGTAAAGTTGCAGGTAGAGTGTGAATAAAGCTTAGAATGGATCTTATAGGAAATAGAGTTCAGTATACCAAGTCTCTGGTAGACAAGGAGGTGAGGGTTTGGGTGGTTCAGTTTGGGACGGCCTGTGTGAGGGAACCAGTGACTCTTATAGTACAACACCTTGGCTGCCACACTGAGTAAGAATCACCAAAACCATCCCATGTGTAATACTCTCAGGTGACCTACAACCATGGTGACTCTTGTCTCAGTATATGTTGACTAGTACTACCTGAAGCCAGACTATATCAGAACATTACTAATGGCCACTTTGAAGTTGATTGGCTTATTATAATGATGACAATAATATTAAGGAACAATAACAAACGAAGAGAGAAATTAGGTATATAAATTATTTCTCTTTAATGTTTGGTTTATGACTTTATGGGTTGAATTTAAGACATAAAACACATTCCTCTCTGCATGGAATAGGTTTATTGCCTCTTACGTCGGTTTATGGCAGATTTATTTACTAATTTAGTGGTTGGCGGCAGCAGTCACGTGACATCATGAAGGTCATCACATCGTAATGTTTTAATACTGTTTGCCGTGTTAATACAGTTCGTCTTAAATCTGTTAGTACGCCAGTGATGTTTCCTTAGGGGAATATAATGATAAAAATGTTGTAAAACGGAATTAACTGGAAATACAGTAAGGATTACAACATAAGCGTGGTGTGTGTTTGGTCGCGTGTGTGGGGACCTGTTGATGAAGATCGAGGCAGAAGTTAAATGAGATTCTCACTTAAACTCTGAGTTACTCGAGAGTTCACGACTGCTGCCGAAATTGACCAAGTTAGGATGACCCGAGAGACCAAGGATTAGGGGGTAGGTCTGGTCAGCGTAACGGGGGAGGGGGTGGGGTGTCGGGGCTCAGGGACTTCTGGGGTCAAAGGGTAACTCGGGTCAAGGTGAGGCTTGGGTAGTTGTGGGAACGGCTGAGGTCATTATCTGAAATGAACCAGAGTGAACAAAGACGGCTTGAGAGAGAGGGTGAGAGAGAGACGTGGTCAAAGAAGTTATTAACCTAGAACGAGTATTTTTTTTCCTTTACCTCGGCTCTGTCCTTCAGCTCTCATCCTTAGCCCTCATCCTCACCCTTCACCCCACTCCTCTCACCCTAACTCTCACCCCTCCCTCTCAACTTTTATCCTCGGCCCTCTCCCTCACCCTAACTCTCACTCCTCCCTCTCAGCCCTCACCTCAGACCTTGGGACAGCTACCTGGGTCAGTAATAGATCTCAGGTAGGATCTGTGTGACGCACCTGGTAAGTCCCCCACCATCATGCTTATGGTTGCTGCTGTTACTGTTACTGCTGTTAATATTGTTACTGTTGCCGCTGTTACTGTGGTGTAATAATGGTCAGCATGCTCGTCTGGTAAGCGAGCGGAGCCGGGTTCGATCCCCGGGCAGGGTGAAATTATGGGCAAGTGTCTTTAAGCCATTTGCCTCTGTCTACCCAGCAGTAATTGGGAACCTGGATGTTAATCGATTTGCGGATCGTGTTCCAGGGTAATGGTGAGCCAGTGCAGTTGGCGAATTGTCCGGTCTTCTTGGACTATTCCTTGACACTGAATCATGCAGCTCGTTAACTCAGGGTGTGGTTGTTGTGTTGGCGACAGCTTCTACACCTTTAACAGATTCACGCCTAGTTGGTCCTTGGGTCGGCCATCCTCGGTAACACGAAGAGCAACCATTATTATTTTAGTGTTGTTGATGCGGTTATTGATAGTTTTGTTGTTATTGTTGATGCTGGTGTTTGTGGTGATAACTGCTGCTGTTGGCTGTTGTGTCTATTCTTCTTTATCGTGGTATTTTATGAGGAACTGGACGAGTACACTGCCATATATATTATCATGACGGTTTTCTTGTTCTATATTGGTGATAAATGTCTTAAAATTAGGTTAAGTTAGGTTAGTTTAGTTTACTTTAGGTTAGGTTGACAGTCTTAATTGGTATGGATCTATAGGGATCTGGCAGCATGTCTGGACTGTTTCATCAACCTCCTTTTGTGTGCTTATTTGGCTTTTGTGGCGCCTTACAGTGAGATATGGTTTTAAATCTCTCTCTCTCACAGTTGGTAGTGGTAAAGAGCTCAAACACGTTTCTGATGATAATGATACAACTTTTTCTTGTGAGTGTTTCAACCTGCACGAGAAGTTCCTTGTTTATATTCCTCTTTTATTTGTCTTTCTCCTAATTACTACGTGTCATTTTTATTGCTGTTCTTCTTATTATTTTCTTCCTCGGTGATCATCTCGTTATCTTCACTTTGTATGAGGTGACTTGGGGGGGGGGGGTCTCCAGGGATGTTTATATACCGCTGAAGAAAGGACACGACACACACTGACGCCAGAGAGCCATACATCAAGGAAAGTTATCACATAATGATATATGTTGCTTTAATTAATGAGTTAATGTTGTATTTTATACCATAGGAAAGCAAGAGCGACAACCACCAGACTGTGTAATTTGTCAGATTTATTGTTTGTTTTAACTCACAATTACCACAAAACACAATAACATTTGACGGTAATTTCACAGTCCCTCTACACATTATGTTGACATTAGCTTAATTACCCCAATTGAAGGTAATATAAATGATGCATGAGTTTGTATTGTCATAAGTCATCACTAATGGTACGTTAATTATCATGTATATTTGCTTAACCATTATCCAGGACTCCTCGATTCCTAGTGAGAGAAGTGATCAGTTTCCATCAGCAACAATGTCCATTTAACATCCTTGAAGCTTACCATTTAAATTTAATTAACCCTTCAGTAATTTTCACCCAGATGCTTATTTAATCAAGTTACGATTATCGTGTGGAATTTAATTAACTTTTCCGTCATTTCTTCTCGACTTTTACTGGATCAAGTTATTCGCGTCATATATTTTCCAGATAATTAAAAAAAAAATCTAACCTCCCTCACCAGACACCGGCCAACCTAAATGATATCAACAACTTACCTTTTATCACGTAAGACAATTAACCTTCATAAAAGCATTAATAATTTGTCTTTAATAATGGCTTGTTTTTATTTTACCAAGATCATAAAGAGGAAACAATATCCAGCAATGGGTTGAAGGAGCTAATTATAATAACAGGCGAGGGAGGACTAGTTGCCCCGGGGTCTAACGCACGAGAGCTGGTGTATTGGTCCTCTGGGAAGGCGTAAAGGAGAGGCCACGACTCTCACAGGTAAACTTAAAGGCAAAGAGATCAAAAACATGAAAGGCTATAAGAAATAATAGTAAATCAGTGCAGGTGTGAGAAGGTGGTACACCATTACTGTTATTTATGGTGGTATTGTAGTGCTTACTTATGGTGGTATTGTAGTGCTTACTTATGGTGGTATTGTAGTGTTTACTTATGGTGGTATTGTAGTGTTTACTTAGTGTGTGTGTATTGTAGTGTTTACTTATGGTGGTATTGTAGTGTTTACTTATGGTGGTATTGTAGTGTTTATGGCGGTATTGTAGTGTTTACTTATGGTGGTATTGTAGTGTTTACTTATGGTAGTATTGTAGTGGTGGTATTGTAGTGTTTACTTATGGTGGTATTGTAGTGTTTACTTGGGGTGGTATTGTATTGTTTACTTATGGTGGTATTGTATTGTTTACTTATGGTGGTATTGTAGTGTTTACTTATGGTGGTATTGTAGTGTTTACTTATGGTGGTATTGTAGTGTTTATGGTGGTATTGTAATGTTTACTTATGGTAGTATTGTAGTGTTTACTTATGGTAGTATTGTAGTGTTTACTTATGGTGGTATTGTGGTGTTTGCTTGTGGTGGTATTGTAGTGTTTACTTATGGTGGTATTGTAGTGTTTACTTGTGGTGGTATTGTATTGTTTACTTATGGTGGTATTGTAGTGTTTACTTATGGTGATATTGTAGTGTTTACTTATGGTGGTATTGTAGTGCTTACTTATGGTGGCATTGTAGTGTTTATGGTGGTATTGTAGTGTTAACTTATGGTGGTATTGTATTGTTTACTTATGGTGGTATTGTAGTGTTTACTTGTGGTGGTTTTGTAGTGTTTACATATGGCGGTATTGTAGTGTTTACTTATGGTGGTATTGTAGTGTTTACTTATGGTGGTATTGTAGTGTTTGCTTGTGGTGGTATTGTAGTGTTTACTTATGGTGGTATTGTAGTGTTTACTTATGGTGGTATTGTAGTGTTTACTTGTGGTGGTATTGTAGTGTTTACTTATGGTGGTATTGTAGTGTTTACTTATGGTGGTATTGTAGTGTTTGCTTGTGGTGGTATTGTAGTGTTTACTTATGGTGGTATTGTAGTGTTTACTTATGGTGGTATTGTAGTGTTTGCTTGTGGTGGTATTGTAGTGTTTACTTATGGTGGTATTGTAGTGTTTACTTATGGTGGTATTGTGGTGTTTACTTGTGGTGGTATTGTAGTGTTTACTTATGGTGGTATTGTAGTGTTTATTTGTGGTGGTATTGTAGTGTTTACTTATGGTGGTATTGCAGTGTTTACTTATGGTGGTATTGTAGTGTTTACTTATGCTGGTATTGTAGTGTTTACTTGTGGTGGTATTGTAGTGTTTACTTATGGTGGTATTGTAGTGTTTACTTATGGTGGTATTGTAGTGTTTATAAAGTGTTATTTGCTTTAGTTTGTTCGAGCTGTGTATCCGGCTGGTCAGATTAGATAGAACCTAACCTAACACACTGTGTAATATAATGTTAACTGTAGCATTTAGAATTAACACAGGTAGCCAAATTTTTATCACTGCGGACGATACAATGCACTTAAAAAAAATACTCTTTCGCGAAAAAAATCCACCCGAGCAGAAAAGGCGAGGATTAGGTTGATTAATCCCGGCCAGAAATAGAAAAAAAAATCCCTGTAATTTTTTTTGTGTTGTTGGGAGGATTAGCGACTAATTCCAAGTAAATCTCTGATATTTCCCTTTTTCTCGGTAATTCCTGTAATGTGTTAAATTTTTCACACAAATTTAGATAAACCAATTGGATAAAGTTGTAAATTATTCGGAGATAAAACTCACGAGAACAGGTAGTGAGAGTTGTGAGTTGTTGGTGGAGGAAGATTACAAGTGAGGATCATCCCACCACACAACACCTATCTCACCACCACCACCACACCTAACTCAGCACCTATTACCACACACCACCACCACCACTACAACCACTCAACACCACCACTACACAACACCTGCCACACTTTCATTACAACAGTATCCCGGTGTTAGTCATAAAGGCACGCCAGCGCAGTGATATTTTCGGAAAAAATGTGTTGTTTAATGTTGATATTTAAGATGCAAGAACCATAACCATATGACTGGTGCTCTTATATAATGAAAATGTGCAGCTGACACCACCAAAATGAGTTTACTTTATTATTATTAACTAATCTGCAAATAGAGTTTAACAATGTTCATATTATTATTTTTTTTACATCTAATACAGTTAACATTTATTATAACGGGTATGGTATAATACTGCTACTAATGATAATTATAATAACAATAATGATAATAATAATAATATTAATAATAATGATAATGGTAATGACAATAATAGTAACTACAACAACAACAATAATAATGATGATAATAATAATAATAATAATAATAATAATAATAATAACGATGATGATGATGATGACACACACACACCTTGACGTAGCTCTTCACTTATATCAATAAGTTCATCTGTACATTGTCCTCGTAGTCTCCAGTCTTAATCTATACCTTTATGACGTGGGTTATGGTCGTGGGTTGTGGGTCGTATTATGGTCGTGGGTCGTAAAAGTTGATAGGTCATTTACTGTTATTACCAAACACCTCTCTCTCTCTCTCTCTCTCTCCAGAAATATGAGAAGAACCATCGAACTGCAGACAAATTCCCTTGAGCTTTACCTAATCTTATTCTTTTTCTCTCCTTCCTTTCTCTCTTTCTCTTTCTCTCTCTTTCCAGATATCCAAATTTGCTTTTGGTTAGTCGTGAATTATATTGGTAAGAAAAACCATCACTTTGTAAGATTATGCTGTGAGCTTTACATAAGTTATCGGGGGAATCTGGGACACATCGGAGGTACTGAAGAATTATGGTTAACTCGCTTGATATTGCTTTTGAGAGAGAGAGAGAGAGAGAGAGAGAGAGAGAGAGAGCTACCTCCTCCACCACACCACCACAATGCTGACCATCCTAGCTACCACACCACCATAACGTTGACCATTCTAGGTACCACACCACCCCATAACACTGACCATCCTAGCTTCCACACCACCACAGCGCTGGTCCCTCACACTTGAACTTAACTCACGGTAGTTTCTCCTCCTTTCAAGGGCATCACTGAGAAAAATCTAAGCCATCTGAGAGTGTTGAAGATACACCTCACCACCAAGGAGAAACACTTTATGTAACATAGTGTCCAATTCTCTATAATACGGACTGCTTTGTTTACGTGTGGCCGAGAAATAGTGCAGCGGGAGTGTGTTTAAAGATTCTCAGTTTACTGTTTATGAGTTTACTGAAATGTGAGACTAAAAAAGAATTATCTAAGAGCATCTTATAGTTGTTTGTAGATATACACTTTTTTTACTATATATATATATATATATATATATATATATATATATATATATATATATATATATATATATATATATATATATATATATATATATATGTGTGTGTGGTTAAAATAAAATTATAGGAAGATTGGATTAGTTATATAAATACTTGGAGTTGAATTATCACAAAAGAAGATCAATTTATCGTCAATATACTTTGAGCTTTACTATTTAAAAAGATCAAATATATTGCCTTTATATAAATACTTTAAGTTTACTAATATATGTAACTAAACGTAAATCATCCTAAAGGAAACTGAAATTGATAGTGTATATATTTATCCTCAAATGTCTACAATAACTGTAGTTGTGTTGCAGTAAAAGGAGAACGTTTATTGTTGTTCAGGAGAGGCTATGAGGGTCACAAGTCACTGCAACCGTTTAATTTTTTTAACACAACAAACACGGGAGCCTTAGTGCCTGGCTATATACTACTGTTATACTAGAGAGAGAGAGAGAGGCAACATTTCCACCAAGACTCACATAAGAAACAGAAGGTTCAGTTTACAATCGAATTTCCAATAACAATCACAGTTAACGTTTTCTCAACCCGAGATTAAGCAGTTGTCATACCGAGTTATATACATATTTTGTTTCTGTATGATGATGATACCTGGTGTATGTGTGTGTGGTGGGGGGGGGGGAGACAGCTCAAATTAAAACAATATATTTTAAGTACACTCTTTTTCCGTATTTAGATTAAAAAAAAGCGACAACTTATGGATTGGAAATGTTTGAACATTATACTTATTAGTATATAATAATTGGTGGGAAAGGTCAAGTATAATTCGTTTATAAACACCGACGTCAACACTCTAGCCTCAGGGTATCACCAGGTCAGTAGCACTAATTCTCACGGGTGAAAAATATAAAAAACAAAAGCTATAATTATATTCCTTTTCTGCAGGTTGTTGGTCTCTGGGGAAATTAGGAGTGATAAATGACTTTCATCAATTTATAGAGAACAGATGAAGGAATTCCCCGCCAGGTGAGATAACCTGACCTTCTCTAATTAATGAAACCAACAGCCGCTCTTAATGGATTTATTGTCTGAACCAAAACAATTAAAGTGAAACAAGGATGAAGTCAATAGCCGTGATCAATACCAGGTTTTAGAGGACAAAATCATAACACAGATTCACAAGTAGTTTACACGTAGTGTGTGTGACGAAGTCTGTCATTCTCCCCAAAGTATTGATCATAACAACACCACGGCCACACATCACCACCACCGGGTGACATTGAATGTAACACCTACAATAATTACTTTGAAATTAATTAAATTTAATAATGCTTATTGGTTCACAATGAAGGGCATATTAACATAGTTCACCATTGTATAAACTAGCGAAGATATACATAAAGGGGATATAGATAAAGTTCTTATAATATCCGAGCAGGATAGGACTCGGAGCAACGGATTCAAGTTAGATAAGTTTAGGTTTAGGAGGGAGATAGGAAGGAACTGGTTCACAAATAGGGTGGTGGACGAGTGGAACAAGCTTAGCAACTTTGTAGTAAGTGCGGGAACTCTGGAAAGTTTCAAAAGGAGGCTAGATAGATTCATGGATGATAGAGAGCGGTAGTAACTCTCGACAGGAGCTGCCATGCACAGGCCAACCGGCCTATTACAGACTCCTTATTTTCTTATATATACTGTATATATATGTATATATATAGATATATATATATATATCTTGATAAAATCACACGGGAAAATGGAAACAACGGAGCACCTTAGCTTTCGTCTTTATTCAAGACATCTTCAGAGGCAACTGGATTACATGGACAGAGAGAGGCTTAAATATACAGGATGACCTTAAAAACATGAGGTCAGGTCATAATGATGTCATCCACTAATCCCCACACCAACACACACGTAGAGGAGCTTAAGAGAAGGGGGGGTGACGTGACTAGTCAGGTCAGGTCAAAAATAAGGGACCCACAAAATAACTATCATACATCTAGATCAAAGGTTTTCAAAGCATTTTAAACCTTGGGCCACTGACAAATAAATTTATGTAACATATTATCAGTTTTGAACTGACCATCACGAAGGTTTATTGATTTTAATTCCTACAGTCTGTACTCACCCCTGAAGATGTGAATTACACGAAAGCGCTTGGGAACTTCTTGTTTTCCTTTTCCTTGTGGTTATCAGCATATACCTGGATCACACCGGCAGATGCAGCATGATACTTCACAGATGGCTTGGTGGATCCAAAACATCATACATCCGGAGCGGCCTTCTACACCCAAGGTCAGACCCTCTGAAAATTTTTTGGAAAATTTTCGAAAATCTTCAAACATTTCCCAAAATTTTCAGAAAACATTCCCAAAATTTTACCACTGAAAGAATTTTCCAAAAATTTACTTCTAAAATTGTTCACAATTTTCAAAAAATGGTTACGTAGTTCCTCCACCATGGAGCTCTCCACCAGCCACATTCAAAATTACCGACCTAGGCGATAGTAAAGCCTACCTCCAGAAGGAGGACCTCAAAAAAATAACTCTGTAAGTCATAGCCACCGAGACTCCGGCTGATGCAGCATCATACTTCACAGACGGCTCGGTGGATCCAAAACATCAAACATCCGGAGCGGCTTTCTACACTCAAGGTCAGCCCCTCTGAAAAATTTTTGGAAAATTTTTGAAAATTTTTGAAAATTTTCCAAAAATTTTCAAAAAATGTCCCAAAATTATCAGAAAATTTTCAACAATTTTCCAAAAAATTTCTAAAAATTTTCAAAATTTATCCGAAAAATTTTCAGAAATTTTCCAAAAATTTTCCAAAAATTTTCCAAAATTTTTCAAAAAATTTCAAAAAATTTCCCAAAATTTTCAGAAAATTTTCCAAGAATTTTCCAAGAATTTTCCAAAAATTTTCCAAAAATTTTCCAAAAATTTTCAAAACATTTCCCAAAATTTTCAGAAAATTTTCCAAAAATTTTCTAAAATTGTTCACAATTTTTCCAAAAATGGTTACGTAGTTCCTCCACCATGGAGCTCTCCACCAGCCACATTCAAAATTACCGACCTAGGCGATAGTAAAGCCTACCTCCAGAAGGAGGACCTCAAAAAAATAACTCTGGAAGCCATAGCCACCGAGACACCGGCAGATGCAGCATGATACTTCACAGATGGCTCGGTGGATCCAAAACATCATACATCCGGAGCGGCCTTCTACACCCAAGGTCAGACCCTCTGAAAAATTTTTGGAAAATTTTCGAAAATCTTCAAACATTTCCCAAAATTTTCAGAAAATTTTTCAAAAATTTTCTAAAATTGTTCACAATTTTCAAAAAATGGTTACATGGTTTCCTCCACCATAGACTCTCCACAGCCACATTCAAAATTACCGACCTAGGCGATAGTAAGCCTACACTCCAGAAGGAGGACCTCAAAAAAAAATAACTCACCAAATCCCATAGCCACCAGAGACTCCGGCTGATGCAGCATCATACTTCACAGACGGCTCGGTGGATCCAAAACATCAAACATCCGGAGCGGCCTTCTACACTCGAGGTCAGCCCCTCTGAAAATTTTTTGGAAAATTTTGGAAAATTTTTGAAAATTTTCCAAAAATTTTCCAAAAATGTCCCAAAATTATCAGAAAATTTTCAACAATTTTCCAAAAAATTTCAACAATTTTCAAAAAATTTTCAAAATTTTTCAAAAATTTTCAAAATTTTTCAAAAATTTTCCGAAAAATTTTCAGAAATTTTCCAAAAATTTTCCCAAATTTTTCAAAAATTTCAAAATATTTCACAAAATTTTCAGAAAATTTTCCAAAAATTTTCCAAAATTTTCCAAAATTTTTCAAAATATTTCAAAACATTTCCCAAAATTTTCAGAAAATTTTCCAAAAATTTTCTAAAATTGTTCACAATTTTTCAAAAAATGGTTACGTAGTTCCTCCACCATGGAGCTCTCCATCAGCCACATTCAAAATTACCGACCTAGGCGATAGTAAAGCCTACCTCCAGAAGGAGGACCTCAAAAAAATAACTCTGGAAGCCATAGCCACCGAGACACCGGCAGATGCAGCATGATACTTCACAGATGGCTCGGTGCATCCAAAACATCATACATCCGGAGCGGTCTTCTACACCCAAGGTCAGACCCTCTGAAAATTTTTTGGAAAATTTTCGAAAATCTTCAAAAATTTTCAAAAATTTTCGGAAAATTTTCAAAAATTTTCAAACAATTTTTCAAAATATTTCAAAACATTTCCCAAAATTTTCAGAAAATTTTCCAAAAATTTTCTAAAATTGTTCACAATTTTTCAACAAATGGTTACGTAGTTCCTCCACCATGGAGCTCTCCACCAGCCACATTCAAAATTACCGACCTAGGCGATAGTAAAGCCTACCTCCAGAAGGAGGACCTCAAAAAAATAACTCTGGAAGCCATAGCCACCGAGACACCGGCAGATGCAGCATGATACTTCACAGATGGCTCGGTGGATCCAAAACATCATACATCCGGAGCGGCCTTCTACACCCAGGGTCAGACCCTCTGAAAATTTTTGGAAATTTTTTTCCATCTTCAAAAATTTTCAAAAATTTTTCGGAAAATTTTCAAAAATTTTCAAAAAATTTTCAAAAATTTTCCGAAAATTTTTCAAAATATTTCAAAACATTTCCCAAAATTTTCAGAAAATTTTCCAAAAATTTTCTAAAATTGTTCACAATTTTTCAAAAAATGGTTACGTAGTTCCTCCATCATGGAGCTCTCCACCGGCCACATTCAAAATTACCGAGCTAGGCGATAGTAAAGCCTACCTCCAGAAGGAGGACCTCAAAAAAATAACTCTGGAAGCCATAGCCACCGAGACACCGGCAGATGCAGCATGATACTTAACAGATGGCTCGGTGGATCCAAAACATCATACATCCGGAGCGGCCTTCTACACCCAGGGTCAGACCCTCTGAAAATTTTTTGGAAATTTTTCGAAAATCTTCAAAAATTTTCAAAAATTTTTCAGAAAATTTTCAAAAATTTTCAAAAATTTTCAAAAAATTTTCAAAAATTTTCAAAAAATTTTTCAAAATATTTCAAAACATTTCCCAAAATTTTCAGAAAATTTTCCAAAAATTTTCTAAAATTGTTCACAATTTTTCAAAAAATGGTTACGTAGTTCCTCCACCATGGAGCTCTCCACCAGCCACATTCAAAATTACCGACCTAGGCGATAGTAAAGCCTACCTCCAGAAGGAGGACCTAAAAAAAATAACTCTGGAAGCCATAGCCACCGAGACCGGCAGATGCAGCATGATACTTCACAGATGGCTCGGTGGATCCAAAACATCATACATCCGGAGCGGCCTTCTACACCCAGGGTCAGACCCTCTGAAATTTTTTTGGAAAATTTTCGAAAATCTTCCGAAAATTTTTCAAAATATTTCAAAACATTTCCCAAAATTTTCAGAAAATTTTCCAAAAATTTTCTAAAATTGTTCACAATTTTTCAAAAAATGGTTACGTAGTTCCTCCACCATGGAGCTCTCCACCAGCCACATTCAAAATTACCGACCTAGGCGATAGTAAAGCCTACCTCCAGAAGGAAGACCTCAAAAAAATAACTCTGGAAGCCATAGCCACCGAGACACCGGCAGATGCAGCATGATACTTCACAGATGGCTCGGTGGATCCAAAACACCATACATCCGGAGCGGCCTTCTACACCCAAGGACAGACCCTCTGAAAAATTTTTGGAAAATTTTCGAAAATCTTCAAAAATTTTCAAAAATTTTCGGAAAATTTTCAAAAATTTTCAAAAAATCTTCAAAAATTCTCAAAAAATTTTCAAAAATTTTCCGAAAATTTTTCAAAATATTTCAAAACATTTCCCAAAATTTTCAGAAAATTTTCCAAAAATTTTCTAAAATTGTTCACAATTTTTCAAAAAATGGTTACGTAGTTCCTCCACCATGGAGCTCTCCACCAGCCATATTCAAAATTACCGACCTAGGCGATAGTAAAGCCTACCTCCAGAAGGAGGACCTCAAAAAAATAACTCTGGAAGTCATAGCCACCGAGACTCCGGCTAATGCAGCATCATACTTCACAGACAGCTCGGTGGATCCAAAACATCAAACATCCGGAGCGGCCTTCTACACTCGAGGTCAGCCCCTCTGAAAAATTTTCAAAAAATGTCCCAAAATTATCAGAAAATTTTCAATAATTTTCCAAAAAATTTCAAAAATTTTCCAAAAATTTTCAAAAATTTTCAAAAATTTTCAAAAATTTTCAAAATTTTTCCGAAAAATTTTCAGAAATTTTCCAAAAATTTTCCCAAATTTTTCAAAAATTTCAAAATATTTCACAACATTTTCAGAAATTTTTCCAAAAATTTTCCAAAATTTTCCAAAAATTTTCCAAAATTTTCCAAAATTTTTCAAAATATTTCAAAACATTTCCCAAAAATTTCAGAAAATTTTCCAAAAATTTTCTAAAATTGTTCACAATTTTTCAAAAAATGGTTACGTAGCTCCTCCACCATGGAGCTCTCCACCAGCCACATTCAAAATTACCGACCTAGGCGATAGTAAAGCCTACACTCAGAAGGACCTCAAAAAAAGCTCTGGAAGTCACCAGCCACCGAGACTCCCGGCTGATGCAGCATCACTTCACTTCACAGACGGCTCGGTGGATCCAAAACATCAAACATCCGGGCGGCCTTCTACACTCGAGGGTCAGCCCCTCTGAAAAATTTTTGGAAAATTTTGGAAATTTGAAAATTTTCAACAGAATTTCAAAAATGTCTAAAAATATCAGAAAATTTTCAACAATTTTTTCCAAAAAATTTCAAAAATTTTCCAAAATTTTCAAATTTTTTTCAAAAATTTTCAAAATTGTTCAAGAATTTTCGAAAAAATTTTTCAGAAATTTTTCCAAAAAATTTTCCCAAATTTTTCAAAAATTTCAAAATATTTCTAAAATTTTCAGAAAATTTTCCAAAAAATTTTCCAGAGCCTCCCAAAAATTTTCAAAATTTTCAGAAAATTTTTCAAAATATTTAAAAACATTTCCCAAACTTTTCAGAAAATTTTCCAAAAATTTTCTAAAATTGTTTACAATTTTTCAAAAAATGGTTACGTAGTTCCTCCACCATGGAGCTCTCCACCAGCCACATTCAAAGTTACCGACCTAGGCGATAGTAAAGCCTACCTCCAGAAGGAGCACCTCAAAAAAATAACTGGAAGCCATAGCCACCGACACACCAGCAGATGCAGCATGATACTTCACAGATGGCTTGGTGGATCAAAACATCATACATCCGGAGCGGCCTTCTACACCCAAGGGTCAGACCCTCTGAAAATTTTTTTGGAAAATTTTCGAAATCTTCAAAAATTTTCAAAAATTTTCGGAAAATTTTCAAAATTTTCAGAAATTATAAAAATTTTCAAAAATCCCAAAAATTTTCCGAAAATTTTTCAAAATATTTCAAAACATTTCCCAAAATTTTCAGAAAATTTTCCAAAAATTTTCTAAAATTGTTCAAAAATTTTCAGAAAATTTTCCAAAAATTTTCTAAAATTGTTCAAAAATTTTCAGAAAATTTTCCAAAAATTTTCTAAAATTGTTCACAATTTTTCAAAAAATGGTTACGTAGTTCCTCCACCATGGAGCTCTCCACCAGCCACATTCAAAATTACCGACCTAGGCGATAGTATAGCCTACCTCCAGAAGGAGGACCTCAAAAAAATAACTCTGGAAGTCATAGCCACCGAGACTCCGGCTAATGCAGCATCATACTTCACAGACGGCTCGGTGGATCCAAAACATCAAACATCCGGAGCGGCCTTCTACACTCGAGGTCAGCCCCTCTGAAAAATTTTTGGAAAATTTTCAACAATTTTCCAAAAAATTTCAAAAATTTTACAAAAATTTTCAAAATTTTTCAAAAATTTTCAAAAATTTTCAAAATTTTTCCGAAAAATTTTCAGAAATTTTCCAAAAATTTTCCCAAATTTTTCAAAAATTTCAAAATATTTCACAACATTTTCAGAAAATTTTCCAAAAATTTTCCAAAATTTTCCAAAAATTTTCCAAAATTTTCCAAAATTTTTCAAAATATTTCAAAACATTTCCCATAATTTTTGAAAATTTTCCAAAGATTTTCCAAAAATGTCCCAAAATTATCAGAAAATTTTCAACATTTTTCCAAAAAATTTCAAACATTTTCCGAAAATTTTCAAAATTTTTCAAAAATTTTCAAAAATTTTCGGAAAATTTTCAAAAATTTTCAAAAAATTTTCAAAAATTTTCCGAAAATTTTTCAAAATATTTCAAAACATTTCCCAAAATTTTCAGAAAATTTTCCAAAAATTTTCTAAAATTGTTTACAATTTTTCAAAAAATGGTTACGTAGTTCCTCCACCATGGAGCTCTCCACCGGCCACATTCAAAGTTACCGACCTAGGCGATAGTAAAGCCTACCTCCAGAAGGAGCACCTCAAAAAAATAACGAAGCCATAGCCACCGGCAGATGCAGCATGATACTTAACAGATGGCTTGTTGGATCCAAAACATCATACATCCGGAGCGGCCTTATACACCCAAGGTCAGACCCTCTGAAAATTTTTTGGAAAATTTTCGAAAATCTTCAAAAATTTTCAAAAATTTTCGGAAAATTTTCAAAAATTTTCGGAAAATTTTCAAAAATTTTCAAAACATTTTCAAAAATATTCCGAAAATTTTTCAAAATATTTCAAAACATTTCCCAAAATTTTCAGAAAATTTTCCAAAAAATTTCTAAAATTGTTCACAATTTTTCAAAAAATGGTTACGTAGTTCCTCCACCATGGAGTTCTCCACCAGCCACATTCAAAATTACCGACCTAGGCGATAGTAAAGCCTACCTCCAGAAGGAGGACCTCAAAAAAATAACTCTGGAAGTCATAGCCACCGAGACTCCGGCTGATGCAGCATCATACTTCACAGACGGCTCGGTGGATCCAAAACATCAAACATCCGGAGCGGCCTTCTACACTCGAGGTCAGCCCCTCTGAAAATTTTTTTGAAAATTTTTGAAAATTTTTGAAAATTTTCCAAAAATTTTCAAAAAATATCCCAAAATTATCAGAAATTTTTCAACAATTTTCCAAAAAATTTCAAAAATTTTCCAAAAATTTTCAAAATTTTTCAAAAATTTTCCGAAAAATTTTCAGAAATTTTCCAAAAATTTTCCCAAATTTTTCAAAAATTTCAAAATATTTCACAAAATTTTCAGAAAATTTTTCAAAAATTTTCTAAAATT
>NW_024724288.1:0-7555 GCF_018991925.1 Homarus americanus | reverse complement strand
GAGTATAACAAAGTCCCCTGATCGAGTATAATAAAGAACCCTAATGGAATATAACAAAGTCTCAAGATCGAGTATAACAAAGTCCCCTGATCGAGTATGACAAAGTCCCCTGATCGAGTATAACAAAGTCCCCTGATCGAGTATAACAAAGTCCCCTGATCGATTATAACAAAGTCCCCTGATCGAGTAAAACAAAGTCCCCTGTTCAAGTGTAACAAAGTCCTCTGATCGAGTATAACAAAGCCACCTCGTCGAGTATAACAAAATCCCCTGATCGAGTATAACAAAGTCCCCTAATCGATTATAATAAAGTCCCCTGATTGAGTATAATAAAGTCCCCTGATCAAGTATAACAAAGTCCCCTGATCGAGTATAACAAAGTCCCTTGATCGAGAAAAGCAAAGCCCCCTGATCGAGTATAACAAAGTCCCCTGATCGAGTATAACAAGTTCCCCTGATCGAGTATAACAAAGTCCCCTGATCGAGTTTAACAAAGCCCCCTGATCGAGCATAACAAAGTCCCCTGATCGATTACAACAAAGTTCCCTGATCCAGTATAACAAAGGCCCCTAATGGAATATAAAAAAAGGCCCCTGATCCAGCTTAACAAAGTCCCAAGATCGAGTATAACAAAGTCCCCTCATCGAGTATAACAAAGTCCCCTGATCGAGTATAACAAAGTCCCCTGATCGAGTTTAACAAAGCCCCCTGATCGAGTATAAGAAAGGCTCCTGACCGAATATAACAAAGTCCCTAGTTGAGTATATACAAAGTCTCCTAATCGAGTATAACAAAGCCCCCTGATCGAGCATAACAAAGTTCCCTGATCGATTACAACAAAGTTCCCTGATCCAGTATAACAAAGGCCCCTGATGGAGTATAACAAAGGCCCCTGATCCAGTTTAACAAAGTCCCAAGACCGAGTATAACATAGTCCCCTCATCGAGTATAACAAAGTCCCCTGATCGAGTATAACAAAGTCCCCTTACCGAGTATAATAAAGCCCCGGATCGAGTATAACAAAGTCCCCTGATCTAGTATAACAAAGTTCCCTGATCGAGTATAACAAACTCCCCTGGTCGAGAATAACAAAGTCCCTTATCGAGTATAATAAAGCCCCGGATCGAGTATAACAAAGTTCCCTGATCGAGTATAATAAAGGACCCTAATGGACTATAACAACGTCTCAAGATCGAGTATAACAAAGTCCCCTGATCGAGTATAACTAAGTCCCTGATCGAGTTAAACAAAGCCCCCTCATCGAGTATAACAAAGTCCCCTGATCTAATGTAACAAAGTCCTCTGATCGAGTCTAACAAAGTCCCCTAATCGAGTATAACTAAGTCCCCTCATTGAGTTTAACAAAGGACCCTAATGGAGTATAACAAAGTCCCAAGATCGAGTATAACAAAGTCTTCTGATCGAGTATAACAATGTCCCCTGATCGAGTATAACAAAGCCCCCTAATCGAGTATAACAAAGTCCCCTGATCGAGTATAAATAAGTCCCCTGATGAGAGTATAACAAAGGACCCTAATGGAGTTAAACAAAGTCCCAAGATCGAGTATAACAAAGTCCCCTCATCGTGTATAACAACGTTCCCTGATCGAGTATAACAAAGTTCCATGATCGAGTAAAACAAACACCCCTGATCGAATATAACAAAGTCCTTGATCGAGTATAAAAAATCCCCTAATCGAGTATAACAAAGTCCCCTGATCGAGCATAACAAAGTCTCCTAATCGAGTATAACAAAGCCCCCTGATCGAGTATAACAAAGGCCTTGGTCGAGTATAACAAAGTCCCCTCATCGAGTATAACATAGTCCCCTCATCGAGTATAACAAAGTCTCCTGATCGAGTAAAACAAAGTCCCCTGATAGAGTATAACTAAGTTTCCAGATTGAGTAAAACAAAGGACCCTAATGGAGTATAACAAAGTCCCACGATCGAGTATAACAAAGTCCTCTGATCGAGTAAAACAAAGTCCCCTGATCGAGTATAACGAAGTCCCCTGATCGAGTATAACAAAGTCGCCTGATCGTGTATAACAAAGTCCCCTGATCGAGTATAACAAAGTCCCCTGATCGAGTATAACAAAGTCCCTGTTCGAGTATAACAAAGTCCCCAGGATCGAGTATAACAGTCCCCTGATCGAGAGGCAACAAAGTCCCTGTTCGAGCATATAACAAAGTCCTGACTGAGTATAACAAAGTCCCCCGATCGAGTATAACAAAGTCCCCTGATCGAGTATAACAAAGTCCCCTGTTCGAGTATAACAAAGTCCCCTGTTCGAGTATAACAAAGTCCCTTGATCGAGAAAAACAATGTCCCCTGATCGAGTAGAATAAAGTCCCCTGATCGAGTATAACTAAGTCCCCTGATCGAGCATAATAAAGTCCCCTGAACTTGTGTAACAAAGTCCTCTGATCGAGTATAACAATGTCCCCTAATCGAGTATAACAAAGCCCCCTCGACGAGTATAACAAAGTCCCCTGATCGAGTATAACAAAGTCCCCTGATCGAGTATAACAAAGTCCCCTGATCGAGTAAAACAAAGCCCCCTCATTGAGTATAACAAAGTCCCCTCATCGAGTATAACAAAGTCCCCTAATCGAGTATAACTAAGTCCTCTGATCGAGTATAATAAAGGACCGTAATGGAGTATAACAAAGTCTCAAGATCGAGTATAACAAAGTCCCCTGATCGAGTATAACTAAGTCCTCTGATCGAGTATAATAAAGGACCCTAATGGAGTATAACAAAGTCTCAAGAACGAGTATAACAAAGTCCCCTGATCGACTGTAACAAATTTCCCTGATCGAGTATAACAAAGTCCCCAGATCGAGTATAACAAAGTCCCCTGATCGAGAATAACAAAGTCCCCTGATCGAGTATAACAAAGTCACCTGTTAGAGTATAACAAAGTCCTCGATCACGGAGAGTATAATAAAACTCGATCAATTAAACAGTCCCTCATCGAGTATATAACAGTCCCCTGATCGAGTATATATAACAAAGTCCCTTAATCGAGTAAAAACAAAGTCAATCATCGAGTATATATAAAGTCCTGATCACGAGATAACAAAAAGTCCCCTGATCTAGTAACAAAAGTCCTTTGATCGAGTATAGCAAAGTCTTCAATCGAGTATAACAGTCCCCTGATCGAGAAAATTAGTCCCTGATCGAGTATAACAAAGGCCCCTAATCGAGTATAACAGTCCCCTGATCGATTATAACAAAGACTCCTCACCGAGTATAACAAAGGCCCCTGATCGAGTATAACAAAGTCCCCTGATCGAGTATAACAAAGTCCCTTGATCGAGTAAAACAAAGTCACTTGAACGAGTATAACAAAGCCCCCTGAACGAGTATAACAAAGTTCCCTGATCGAGTATAACAAAGTCCACTGATAGAGTATAACAAAGTTCCCTGATCGAGAATAACAAAGTCCCCTAATCGAGTATAACAAAGTCCCCTGATCGAGTATAACAAAGTCTCCTGTTCGAGTATAACAAAGTCCCCTGATCGAGTATAACAAAGTCCTTGATCGAGAAAAACAAAGTCCCCTGATCGAGTAGAGCAAAGTCCCCTGATCGAGTATAACAAAGTCCCCTGATCGAGTATAACTAAGTCCCTGATCGAGAATAATAAAGTACCCTGATCTAGTGTAACAAAGTTCTCTGAACGAGTATAACAATGTCCCCTAATCGAGTATAACAAAGCCCCCTCGACGAGTATAACAACGTCCCCTGATCGAGTATAACAAAGTCCCCTGACCGAGTATAACAAAGTCCCCTGATCGAGTAAAACAAAGCCACCTCATCGAGTATAACAAAGTCCCCTGATCGAGTATAACAAAGTCCCCTGATCGAGTTTAACAAAGTCCGCAAAGATCGAGCTTTAAAGTCCCAAGATCGAGATAACAAATTCCTCATCGAGAATATCAACAAAGTCCTGGATCGTTGAATTAAAGGCCCCTGGTCGTAGTATAACAAAGTCCCTGATCGTGAGTAAACAAATTTTGATCGAGTATAACAAAGTCCCCTAATCGAGTAAAACAAACACCTCATCGAGTATAATAAAGTCCCTCATCGAGTATAACAAAGCCCCTCATCGAGTATAAAAGTCCCTTATCGGTGGCGCACCGTCCCATGATTGAGTATAACAAAGGACCCTAATGGAGGCAACAAAGTCCCAAGATCGGGAGATGTACTAAAAGTCCTCGATCGATTAAAACAAAAGTCCCTGATCGAGTATAACAAAGTCCCCTGATCGAGTATAATAAAGGACCCTAATGGCATATAACACGTCTCAAGAAAACGAGTATTGCAAAGTCCCTGATCGACTGTAAATAAAAGTTCCCTGATCGAGTATAACAAAGTCCCCTGATCGAGTATAACAAAGTCCCCTGTTAGAGTATAACAAAGTCCCCTGATCGAGTATAACAAAGTCCTCTGATCAATTAAAACAAAGTCCCCTGATCGAGTATAACAAAGTCCCCTGATCGAGTATAACAAAGTCCCCTGATCGAGTATAACTAAGTCCCCTGATTGAGTATAATAAAGGACCGTAATGGAGTATAACAAAGTCTCAAGATCGAGTATAAGAAAGTCCCCTGATCGAGTATAACTAAGTCCTCTGATCGAGTATAATAAAGGACCCTATTGGAGTATAAGAAAGTCTCAAGAATGAGTATAACAAAGTCCCCTGATCGACTGTAACAAAGTTCCCTTATCGAGTATAAGAAAGTCCCCAGATCGAGTATAACAAAGTCCCGTGATCGAGAATAACAAAGTCCCCTTATCGAGTATAACAAAGTCCCCTGTTAGAGTATAACAAAGTCCCCTGATCGAGTATAACAAAGTCCTCTGATCGATTAAAACAAAGTCCCCTCATCGAGTATAACAAAGTCCCCTGATCGAGTATAACAAAGTCCCCTAATCGAGTAAAACAAAGCCCAATCATCGAGTATAACAAAGTCCCCTGATCTAGTGTAACAAAGTCCTCTGATCGAGTATAGCAAAGTCCCCTAATCGAGTATAACAAAGTCCCCTGATCGAGTATAACAAAGTCCCCTGGTTGAGTATAACAAAGGACCCTAATGCAGTATAACAAAGTCCCAAGATCGAGTATAACAAACTCCTCTGATCGAGTAAAACAAAGCCCCCTGATCGAGTATAACTAAGTCCCCTGATCGAGTATAATAAAGGACCCTAATGGAGTATAACAAAGTCTCAAGAACGAGTATTGCAAAGTCCCCTGATCGACTGTAACAAAGTTCCCTGATCGAGTATAACAAAGCCCCCTCGAGGAGTATAACAAAGTCCCCTGATCGAGTATAACAAAGTCCCCTAATCGAGTATAACAAAGTCCCCTGATCGAGTATAACAAAGTCCCCTGTTCGAGTATAACAAAGTCCCCTGATCGAGTATAACAAAGTCCCTTGATCGAGAAAAACAATGTCCCCTGATAGAGTAGAAGAAAGTCCCCTGATCGAGTATAACAAAGTCCCCTGATCGAGTATAACTAAGTCCCCTGATCGAGAATAATAAAGAACCCTGATCTAGTGTAACAAAGTTCTCTGATCGAGTATAACAATGTCCCCTAATCGAGTATAACAAAGCCCCCTCTACGAGTATAACAAAGTCCCCTGATCGAGTATAACAAAGTCCCCTGATCGAGTATAACAAAGTCCCCTGATCGAGTAAAACAAAGCCCCCTCATCGAGTATAACAAAGTCCCCTGATCCAGTATAAAATAAAGCGCCCCTGGTCGTATAACAAAGTCCCCTGATCGAGCAAAAACAAATTCTTGATCGAGTATAACAAAGTCCTAATCGAGTAAAACAAACACCTGATCGAGTAACAGTCCCCTCATCGAGTATAACAAAGCCTCATCGAGTATAAAAGTCCCTTTATCGAAAGTGTTAACCATGTCCTATGATTATATACAATAAAGGACCCAATGGAGTATAAATAAAGTCCAATGATCGAGTATAACAAAGTCTTGATCGACAAAAACAAAGTCTCTTGATCGAGTATAACAAAGTCCCCGATCGAGTATAACAGTCCCTGACCGGAGTATGCACCAAGTCCCCTAATCGAGTATAATAAAGTCCCCTCATCGAGTATAACAAAGTCCCCTGATCGAGTATAACAAAGCCCCCTCATCGAGTATAACAAAGTCCCCTCATCGAGTATAACAAAGTCTCCAGATCGAATATAACAAAGTCCCCTGATTGAGTATAAGAAAGGCCTCTGATCGAGTATAACAAAGTCCCCTGATCGAGTATAACAAAGTCCCCTGATCGAGTATAACAAAGTCCCCTGGTTCGAGTGTAACAAAGTCCTCTGATCGAGAATAACAAAGCCTGTCTTCGTCGAGTATAACAAATCCCTGATCGAGTATAACAAAGTCCCCTAATCGATTATAATAAAGTCCCCTGATTGAGTATAATAATGTCTCCTGATCGAGTATAACAAAGTCCCCTGATCGAGTATAACAAAGTCCCTTGATCGAGAAAAACAAAGCCCCCTGATCGAGTATAACAAAGTCCCCTGATCGAGTATAACAAAGTCCCCTGTTCGAGTATAACAAAGTCCCCTGACCGAGTTTAACAAAGCCCCCTGATCGAGTATAAGAAAGGCCCCTGACCGAATATAACAAAGTCCCTAGTTGAGTATATACAAAGTCTCCTGATCGAGTATAACAAAGCCCCCTGATCGAGCATAACAAAGTCACCTGATCGATTACAACAAAGTTCCCTGATCCAGTATAACAAAGGCCCCTAATGGAGTATAACAAAGGCCCCTGATCCAGTTTAACAAAGTCCCAAGATCGTGTATAACATAGTCCCCTCATCGAGTGTAACAAAGTCCCCTGATCGAGTATAACAAAGTCCCCTTACCGAGTATAATAAAGCCCCGGATCGAGTATAACAAAGTCCCCTGATCTAGTATAACAAAGTCCCCTGATCGAGTATAACAAACTCCCCTGGTCGAGTATAACAAAGTCCCTTATCGAGTATAATAAAGTCCCGGATCGAGTATAACAAATGTCCCTGATCGAGTATAATAAAACACCCTAATGGACTATAACAACGTCTCAAGATCGAGTATAACAAAGTCCCCTAATCGAGTATAAGAAAGTCCCCTAATCAAGTATAACTAAGTCCCTGATCGAGTTAAACGAAGCCCCCTGATCGAGTTAAACGAAGCCCCCTCATCGAGTATAACAAAGTCCCCTGATCTAGTGTAACAAAGTCCTCTGATCGAGTCTAACAAAGTCCCCTAATTGAGTATAACTAAGTCCTTTCATTGAGTTTAACAAAGGACCCTAATGGAGTATAACAAAGTCCCAAGATCGAGTATAACAAAGTCTTCTGATCGAGTATAACAAAGTCCCTGATCGAGTATAACAAAGCCCCCTAATCGAGTATAACAAAAGTCCCCTGATCGAGTATAACTAAGTCCCCTGATTGAGTATAACAAAGGACCCTAATGGAGCTAAACAAAGTCCCAAGATCGAGTATAACAAAGTCCCCTCATCGAGTA
>NW_024724287.1:0-14416 GCF_018991925.1 Homarus americanus | reverse complement strand
CATGGCACTGAAAGGCTGCCCACCTCACACCCAGGTCATGTAAAGGTGCCCTGGCCTCACACTCCCTGCTTCCCCATGGCACTGAAAGGCTGCCTGGCCTCACACCCCAGGTCATGAGTAGGGGTGCCTGCCTCACACCCCGCTCATGGCAATGAAAGGGTGCCTGGCCCCTCACTCCCCGGGTCATGGAGGGCTGGGAGGGTGCCCAGCCTCACACCCCGGGTCATGTCACTAGCGGGGTACCTGGGCCCTCACACCCCGGGTCATGTCACTGAAGGGGTGCACGGCCATGACACCCCGGGTCATGGACCCAAAGGAATGCCCGGCCCTAACACATCGGGTCATGTCACACCAGCGGTGCCTGGCCCTCACACCCCAGGCAGGTCATGGCACTGATGACGTGCCCGGCCATCACACCCCTGGGCTTATTGCACCAGGTGCTTTGCCCGGCCTCACACCCCTGGTCAAGTACTCCAAAGTGGTGCCCGCCCTCACACCCATTCATGGCACTGGTGCCTGGCCTCACACCCCGGGCCAAGGAGCTGAGGTGTCAGGCCCTGGACACACCCATGTCATGACACTGAAGGGGTGCCCGGCCTCACACCCCCGGGTCATGTCACTGAGGCGCCTGGGCCGTCACACCCGGCCTATGTCACTGAAGGGGTGTCCTGCCTCACACCCAGATTCATGGCATCTGAAACGTGCCTGGCCCTCACTCCCCCGGGTCATGGTGCTGAAGGCGCCCGGCCTCACACCCAGATTCCTCCATGGCATTGAAAGGGGTGCCTGCCCCACACCCGGTTCGCAGCACTGTAGGGGTGTCCGGGTCCACACACCGCTTCCATGGCACTGAAAGGGTGCCCGGCCCCTCACACCCCGGGTCATGGTGCTGGAGGTGCCCGGCCTCACACCCCGGGTCATGCCACTGAAAGGTGCCCGCCCCTCAGCCAGGTCATGTCACTGAAGTGGGGTGCCCAGCCTCACACTGGTCATGGCACTGAAGGGGTGCCTCACCCTCACACCCCGGGTCATGGTGCTGAAGGGGTGCCTGGCCTACACCCTGGGTCATGTGAAAGGGTGCATGGCCTCACACCTGGTTCATAACACCAGGGGCACTTGCCCCACACCCTGCTTCATGACACTGATGGGGGTGCCTGCCTCACACCCCCAGGCCATGGGGCTGAGGTTCCCGGCCCTCACACCCGGGCCGCGTCACTGAAGGTGCCTGGCCCCTCACACCCCTGGTCAAGTGAAAGGAAGGTGCCCGGCCCTACACCCTGGGTCATGGAGGGGTATGGCCCTCACACCCTGGTTCATAATATCAGGGTACCTGCCCCCACACCCTGCTCTCATGACACTGATGGGTGACTGTGCTCACACCCCTGGTTCGCAGGACTTAGGGGTGCCCGGCCTTCACACTCCGGTCATGTCACTGAGAAGGGGTGCCCGGCCCTCACACTCCGGGGCTATGGTGCTAGAGGGGTGCCCACCACATACCGGGGTCATGGAGATAAGGTTTGGCCTCACACCCCGGGTCCCACACTGAAGGGGTGCCCGGTCCTCACACGCATGGTCATGCCACTGAAGGGTGCCCAGCCTCACACCCCGGTGTAATGGCACTGAAGGGCTTCCAGCCCACACCCCGGTCATGGTGCTGAAGAAGTCGGGCCGTCACACCCAGGTCATGTCACTGAAAGGGTGTCCGCCCCACATCCTGGCCATGGTGCTCGATTGGTGCCCGCACTCATACCACGGGTGGCTGGTGTTACAAGCCCGCCATCACACCCCCATTCATGGCATTGAAAGGGTGCCTGCCCTCACACCCCTGGAAAGCCTGCAGCACTGTAGGGTGTCTGGCCTCACACTCCCATTCTGGCGGCACTGAAAGGGTGCCCGTCCTCACACCCCGATTCGCTGTGACACCAAGGAGTGCCTGGCCCTCACACCCCGGGTCATAGTACTCATGGTGCTGGAGGTGCCCAGCCCTCACACCCCGGGTCCTGTCACTGAAGGGGTTCCCGTCCTCACCGCATGGTCATGTCACTGAAGGGTGCCCAGCCCTCACACCCCGGTCATGGTGCTGAAGGGGTGCCAGCCCTCACACCCAGGCCATGGTGCTGGATTGGTGCCAGCCATCACACCCCTTTCATGGCACTGAAATGGTGCCCGGCCCTCACTCCCGATTCGTGACACTGAAGGGGTGCCCGGCCTCACATACCGGGTCATGGAGATGAAGGTGCCCGGCCCTCACACCCGGGTCCTGTCACTGAAGGGGTGCCCGGTCCTCACGCATGGTCATGTCACTGAAGGGTGCCCAGCCCTCACACCCCGGGTCATGGCCCTGAGGGAGCCAGCCCCACACACACCCCGGGTCATGGTGCTGAAGGGGTGCCCGGCCCTCCCACCCAGGGCCATGTTGCTGGATTGGTGCCGGCCATCACACCCCGTTTCATGGCACTGAAATGGTGCCCGGCCCTCACTCCCCGATTCGTGACACTGAAGGGGTGCCCGGCCCTCACAGCCTGGGTCATGGCACTGAAGGGGTGCCCGCCCTCACACCCCGGGTCACGTCGCTGAAGGGGTGCCCAGCTTTCACATCACATCGCCATTGAAGGGGTGCCTGGCCCCTCACCCAGGTCATGGTGCTGAAGGGGTCTCCGGCCCTTACCCAGTTCATGTAAGGTGCCCGGCCTCACACCCCGGGTCATGTCACTGAAGGGGTGCACAGCCATATACCCCGGGTCATGGACCTAAAGGGTTCGGCCCTCACACCCGGGTCATGGTGCTGATGGGGTGCCGGCCTCACACCCGATTCTTGGCACTAAAATCGAGCCCGGCCCTAACACCCTGGGTCATGGTGCTGGTGTGCCCAGCCCTCAACCCCGATTCATTTCACTGAAGGGGTGCCCGACCCTAACACCCCAGGTCATGTAAGGGGTGCCCGGCCCTCACACCCGTTTCCATGGCACTGAAAGGTGCCCGCCCCTCACCCCAGGTCATGTGAAGGGTGACCGGCCCTCACACCGTTCCCAGCACTCTAGGGGTGCGGCCCTCACCCCGTTCCATGGCACTGAAAGTGCCCGGCCCTCACCCAGGTCATGTCACTGAAGGGCGCCCGGCCGTCACACCCGGGTCATGTCACTGAAGGGTGTCCCCCTCACCAGATTCATGGCACTGAAACGGTGCCCGGCCCTCACCCCGGGTCATGGTGCTGAAGGGGTGCCAGCCCTCACACCCAGATTCATGGCACTGAAAGGGTGCCCGCCCTCACACCTCGGTTCGCAGCACTGTAGGGGTGTCCGGTCCTCACACACCGTTCATGGCACTGAAAGGTGCCGGCCCCTCACCCCCGGGTCATGGTGCTGGAGGGTGCCCGGCCTCACACCCGGGTCATGTCACTGAAAGGGTGCCCGCCCTCACAGCCAGGTCATGTCACTGAAGGGTGCCCAGCTCTCACTCAGGTAATGGCACTAAAGGGGTGCCTGGCCCCCACACCCGGGTCATGGTGCTGAAGGGGTGCAGCCGCCCACCCCGGGTCATGTGAAGGGTGCATGGCCCTCACACCCCAGTTCATAACACTGTAGGTACCCTGCCCCCCACCCCGTTTCATGACACTGATGGGGTGCCCTCACACCCCAGGCCATGGGGCTGGAGGTTCAGCCCTCACACCCGGGTCATGTCACTGAAGGGTGCCTGGCCTCCACACCCCGGGTCATGGTGCTGAAGGGGTGCCCGGCCCTTACACCCCGGGGTCATGTGAAAGGGTGCATGGCCTCACACGGTTCATAACACTGTAGGGGTACCCTGCCCCCACACCCCGGTTCATGCCTGATAGGGTGACCGGCCCTCACACCCGGTTCGCAGGACTCTGGGGGTGCCCGGCCTCACACCCGGGTCATGTCACTGAAAGGTGCCCGGCCCTCCTCCGGGCCATGGTGCTAGAGGGTGCCCGGCCCTCCATACCGGGTCATGGAGATGAAGGTGCCTGGCCCTCACACCCCGGGTCCTGTCATGAAGGGGTTGCGTCCTCACAGCATGGTCATGTCACTGAAGGTGCCCAGCCCTCACAACCCAGGTAATGGCACTGAGGGGGCCCAGCCCACACACCCCGGGTCATGGTGCTGAGGGGTGCCAGCCGTCACACCCAGGTCATGTCACTGAAAGGTGTCCGGCCCTCATCAGGCCATGGTGCTCGATTGGTGCCAGCACTCATACACAGGTAATGGTGTCTGAGGTGCCGGCCCTCACACCCGATTCATGGCATTGAGGTGCCCGCCCTCACACCCCGGTTCGCAGCACTGTAGGGTGCCCGGCCCTCACACCCCATTTCATGGCACTGAAAGGGTGCCCGTCCCTCACACCCGATTCGTGACACTGAAGGAGTGCCCGGCCCTCACCCCGGGTCATAGTACTGAAGGGGTGCCCGGCCCTCACCACCACAGGTCATGGTGCTGGAGGGTGCCAGCCCTCCACCCCAGGTCCTGTCACTGAAGGGGTTCCCGGTCCTCACGCATGGTCATGTCACTGAAGGGTGCCCAGCCCTCACACCCCGGGTCATGGTGCTGAAGGGGTGCCAGCCCTCACACCCAGGGCCATGGTGCTGAATTGGTGCCAGCCATCACCCCGTTTCATGGCACTGAAATGGTGCCCGCCATCACTCCCGATTCGTGACACTGAAGGGGTGCCCGGCCCTCACATACCGGGTCATGGAGATGAAGGGGTGCGACCCTCACACCCAGGTCCTGTCACTGAAGGGGTGCCCGTCCTCCCACGCATGGTCATGTCACTGAAGGGTGCCCAGCCCTCACACCCCGGGTCATGGCACTGAAGGGAGCCCGGCCCACACGGGTCATGGTGTTGAAGGGGATGCCGGCCCTCACCCAGGGCCATGTTGCTGGATTGGTGCCCGGCCATCACACCCGTTTCATGGCACTGAAATGGTGCCCGGCCCTCACACCCAGGTCCTGTCACTGAAGGGGTGCCGGTCCTCACATGGTCATGTCACTGAAGGGTGCCAGCCCTCACACCCAGGTCCTGTCACTGAAGGGTGCCGGGTCCTCACACGCATGGTCATGTCACTGAAGGGTGCCCAGCCCTCACACCCCCGGGTCATGGTGCTGAAGGTGCCCAGCCCTCACACCCAGGGCCATGGTGCTGGATTGGTGCCCGGCCATCACACCCCATTTCATGGCACTGAAATGGTGCCCGCCCTCACTCCCCGATTCGTGACACTGGGGTGCCCGGCCCTCACATACCGGGTCATGGAGATGAAGGGGTGCCCGGCCTCACACCCCGGGTCCTGTCACTGAAGGGGTGCCCGGTCCTCCGCATGGTCATGTCACTGAAGGTGCCCAGCCCTCACACCCCAGGTCATGGCACTGAAGGGGAGCCAGCCCCACACACCCAGGTCATGGTGCTGAAGGGGTGCCCAGCCCTCACCCAGGGCCATGTTGCTGGATTGGTGCCCGGCCATCACACCCCGTTCCTTGGCACTGAAATGGTGCGGCCTCACTCCCCGATTCGTGACACTGAAGGGGTGCCCGGCCCTCACAGCCTGGGTCATGGCACTGAAGGGGTGCCCGGCCCTCCACCCCGGGTCACGTCGCTGAAGGTGCCCAGCTTTCCCAATCCACGTCATGGCACTGAAGGGGTGGCCTCACCCGGGTCATGGTGCTGAAGGGGTCTCCGGCCCTAGCAGTTCATGTAAAGGTGCCCGCCCTCACCCCGGGTCATGTCACTGAAGGGGTGCACAGCCATGACACCCCTGGTCATGGACAAGGGGTTCCCAGCCCTCACACCCCGGGTCATGGTGCTGATGGGTGCCCGGCCTCACCCCGATTCTTGGCACTAAATCGAGCCCGGCCTAACACCCTGGGTCATGGTGCTGAAAGTGTGCCCAGCCCTCACCGATTCATTTCACTGAAGGGGTGCCCACCCTCTCTCCAGGTCATGTAAAGGGGTGCCAGCCTCACCCGGTTTCATGGCACTGAAAGGGTGCCCGGCCCTCACACCCCAGGTCATGTGAAGGGTGACCGGCCCTCCACCCCGGTTCGCAGCACTCTAGGGGTGCCAGCCCTCACCCCGGGTCATGGTGCTGATGGGGAGCCCGGCCCTCACACCCCGGGTCATGTCACTGAAGGGGTGCCCGGCCGTCACACCCCGGGTCATGTCACTGAAGGGGTGTCCTGCCCTCAAACCCCGGGCCAGGGTGCTGGATTGGTGCCCGGCCCTCACACCCCTGGCCGCGGTGTTGAAGGTGTGCTCCGGCCTCACACCCCCCGATTCATGGCACTGGAAAGGGGTGCCCGGCCCTCACACCCTGTCTGCAGCACTGTAGGGGTGCCTGGCCCTCACACACCAAGCCATGGCACTGAAAGGGTGCCCCGGCCCTCACCCCTGGCCATGGTGCTGGAGGGGTGCCCGGCCCTCACACCCCGGGTCATGTCACTGAAAGGGTGCCCGGCCCTCACAGCCAGGGTCATGTCACTGAAGGGGTGCCCAGCTCTCACACTCCGGGTCATGGCACTCAAGGGGTGCCTGGCCCTCACACCCCGGGTCATGGTGCTGAAGGGGTGCCCGGCCCTTACACCCCGGGTCATGTGAAAGGGTGCATGGCCCTCACACCCCTGTTCATAACACTGTAGGGGTGCCCTGCCCCCACACCCCGTTTCATGACACTGATGGGGTGCCCGGCCCTCACACCCCAGGCCATGGGGCTGGAGGGGTTCCCGGCCCTCACACCCGGGTCATGTCACTGAAAGGGTGCCCGGCCCTCACACCCCGGGCCATGGTGCTGGAGGGGTGCCCGGCCCTCACATACCGGGTCATGGAGATGAAGGGGTGCCCGGACATCACACCCCGATTCATGGCACTGAACGGGTGCCCGGTCCTCACATCTTTGGTCATGGCACTAAAGGGGTGCCCGGCACTCACACCCTGGGTCATGTTACTGAAGTGGTGCCCGGCCCTCACACCCGGGGTCATGGCACTGATGAGGTGCCCGGCCCTCACACCCCTGGCCATGGAACTGAAGGTTTGCCCGGCCCTCACACCCCTGGTCATGTACCTAAAGTGGTGCCCGGCCCTCACACCCCGATTCATGGCATTGAAAGGGTGCCCGGCCCTCACACGCATGGTCATGTCACTGAAGTGGGAGCCCAGCCCACACCCCGGGTCGGTGCTGAAGGGGTGCCCAGCCCACACACCCCGGGTCATGGTGCTGAAGGGGTGCCCGGCCGTCACACCCCAGGTCATGTCACTGAAAGGGTGTCCGGCCCTCACATCCCGGGCCATGGTGCTCGATTGGTGCCCGGCACTCATACCACGGGTAATGGTGCTGAAGGGGTGCCCGGCCCTCACACCCCGATTCATGGCATTGGTGCCCGGCCTCACACCCTCGGTTCGCAGCACTGTAGGGGTGCCCGGCCCTCACACCCCATTTCATGGCACTGAAAGGGTGCCCGTCCTCACACCCCGATTCGTGACACTGAAGGAGTGCCCGGCCTCACACCCCGGGTCATAGTACTGAAGGTGCCCGGCCCTCCACCACAGGGTCATGGTGCTGGAGGGGTGCCCGGCCCTCACACCCCGGTCCTGTCACTGAAGGGGTTCCCGGTCCTCACACGCATGGTCATGTCACTGAAGGTGCCCAGCCCTCACACCCCGGGTCATGGTGCTGAAGGGGTGCCCTCACACCCAGGGCCATGGTGCTGATTGGTGCCCGGCCATCACACCCCGTTTCATGGCACTGTGGTGCCCGGCCTTACCCCGATTCGTGACACTGAAGGGGTGCCCGGCCCTCACATACCGGGTCATGGAGATGAAGGGGTGCCCGCCCACACACCCCGGGTCCTGTCACTGAAGGTGCCCGTCCTCACACGCATGGTCATGTCACTGAAGGGTGCCCAGCCCTCACACCCCGGGTCATGGCACTGAAGGGGAGCCCGGCCCACACCCCGGGTCATGGTGCTGAAGGTGCCCGGCCCTCACACCCAGGGCCATGTTGCTGGATTGGTGCCCGGCCATCACACCCCTGTTTCATGGCACTGAAATGGTGCCCGGCCTCACACCCCGGGTCCTGTCACTGAAGGGTGCCCGTCCTCACACGCATGGTCATGTCACTGAAGGTGCCCGGCCCTCACACCCCGGGTCCTGTCACTGAAGGGTGCCCGGTCTCACACGCATGGTCATGTCACTGAAGGGTGCCCAGCCCTCACACCCGGGTCATGGTGCTGAAGGGGTGCCTGGCCTCACACCCAGGCCATGGTGCTGGATTGGTGCCCGGCCATCACACCCTGTTCATGGCACTGAAAAGGTGCCCGGCCCTCACTCCCCGATTCGTGACACTGAAGGGGTGCCCGGCCCTCACATACCGGGTCATGGAGAAGAAGGGGTGCCCGGCCCTCACACCCCGGGTCCTGTCACTGAAGGTGCCCGGTCCTCACACGCATGGTCATGTCACTGAAGGGTGCCCAGCCCTCACACCCCGGGTCATGGCACTGAAGGGGAGCCCGCCCACACACCCCGGGTCATGGTGCTGAAGGGGTGCCTGCCCTCACACCCAGGGCCATGTTGCTGATTGGTGCCCGGCCATCACACCCGGTCATGGCACTGAAATGGTGCCCGGCCTCACTCCCCGATTCGTGACACTGAAGGGGTGCCCGGCCCTCACGCCCGGGTCATGGCACTGAAGGTGCCCGGCCCTCACACCGGGTCACGTCGCTGAAGGGGTGCCCAGCTTTCACAACCATCATGGCACTGAAGGGGTGCCTGGCCTCACACCCCGGGTCATGGTGCTGAAGGGTCCCGGCCCTTACAACCCAGTTCATGTAAAGGGGTGCCCGGCCCTCACACCCCGGGTCATGTCACTGAAGGGGTGCACGGCCATGACACCCCGGGTCATGGACCCAAGGGGTTCCCGGCCTCACACCCCGGGTCATGGTGCTGATGGGGTGCCCGCCCTCACACCCCGATTCTTGGCACTAAAATCGAGCCCGGCCCTAACACCCTGGGTCATGGTGCTGAAAGTGTGCCCAGCCCTCACACCCCGATTCATTTCACTGAAGGGGTGCCTGACCCTAACACCCCAGGTCATGTAGGGTGCCCGCCTCACACCCCTGTTTCATGGCACTGAAAGGGTGCCCGCCTCACACCCCAGGTCGTGAAGGTGACCGGCCTCACACCCCCGTTCAGCACTTCTAGGGTGTCCCGGCTCACACCCTGTTTCCATGGCACTGAAAGTGGTGCCCGCCTCACACCCCGGTCATGGCACTGAAGGGGTGCCTGGCCCTACCTCTGGGTCATGGTGCTGGAGGGTGCCCAGCCTTCACACCCCGACATGTCACTAAAGGTGCCGGCCTCACACCCTGGGTCATGTCACTGAAGGGTGCACGGCCGACACCCAGGGTCATGGACCCAAAGGAGTGCCCGGCCCTAACACATCGGGTCATGTCACTGAAGTGGTGCCCGGCTCACACCTAGGTCATGGCACTGATGACGCATGGCCCTCACACCCCTGGCCATTGCACTGTTGCCCGCCCTCACACCCCTGGTCAAGTACTCAGTGGTGCCTGGCCTCACACCCCGATTCATGGCACTGAAAGTGTGCCCGGCCCTCACACCCCGGCCATGGAACTGAGGGGTGTCAGGCTGACACCCGTATCATGACACTGAAGGTGCCCCTTCACACCCTGCTCATGGCACTGAGAGGGTGCCGGCCTCACACCCCGATTCATGACACTGAAGGGGTGCCTGGCCCTCACACCCCGGCCATGGCACTGAAGGTCCTGGCCCTACACCTGGGTCATGGTGTTAGGTGCTCGCCCTCACACCCCGGGTCATGGTGTTGATGGGGTGCCCGGCTCACACCCCGGGTCATGTCACTGAGGGGTGTCCTGCCCTCACACCCCGGGCTATGGTGCTGATTGGTGCCCGGCCTCACACCCGGTCATGGTGCTGAAGGGGTGCCTGGCCCTCACCCCGATTCATGGCACTGAAAGGTGCCCGGCCCTTACACCCGGTTCAGCAGGTGCTCTGGCCACACCCGTTTCATGGCACTGAGGTGCCTGGCTCACACCCTGGGCATGGTGCTGGTGTTCACACCCTGGTCATACAGGGTGCCGGCCCACAGCCAGGGTCATGTCACTGAAGGGGTGCCCAGCTCTCACACCTGGGTCATGGCACTGAAGGTGCTCTGGCCTCACACCCTGGCTTTGTTGTGGAGGGGTGCCGGCCCTACACCCCGGGTCATGTGCATGGCCTTACACCGGTTCATAACACTGTAGGGGTGCCCTGCCCCACACCCTGTCTCATGACACTGATGGGTGCCTGGCCTCACACCCCAGGCCATGGGGCTGGAGGTTCCTGGGCCCTCACACCCGGGTCATGTCACTGAGGGGTGCCTGGCTCACACCCTGGCCATGGTGCTAGGTGCCTGGCCCTCACATACCGGGCGGAGATGAAGGGACTCGGCCCTCACACCCGGGTCCCACACTGAAGGTGCCCGTCTCACACGCATGGTCAAGGTCACTAAGGGTGCCCAGCCTCACACCTGGGCATGGCACTGAAGGGGAGCCTGGCCCACACCCCTGGCTGCAGTTGAAGGTGCCCGGCCCTCACACCCAGGGTCATGTCACTGATGTGGTGCCCTCACACCACGGGTCATGGCACTGAAGGGGTGTCCTGCCCTCACACCCCGGCTATGGTGCTGGATTGCCTGGCCCTCACACCTCCGGGTCATGGTGGCAGGGTGCCCGGCTCACACCCCTGATTCATGGCACTGAAAGGTGCCCGGCCCTCACCCCGGTTCGCAGCACTGTAGGTGCCTGGCCTCACACCGTTTCCATGGCACTGAAGGTGCCTGCCTCACACCCCGGGCATGGTGCTGAGGGTTGCCCGGCCCGCCACCCCGGGTCATGTCATTGAAAGGGTGCCTGGCCTCACAGCCAGGGCGCGTCACTGAAGGGGTGCCCAGCTCACACTCCGTTCATGGCACTGAAGGGGTGCCTGGCCTCACACCCAGGGTCATGTCACTGAAGTGGTGCTCGCCACACCACGGTCATGGCACTGAGAAGGGGTCCTGCCTCACACCCCGGGCTATGGTGATTGGTGCCTGGCCTCACACCCCGGTCATGGTGCTGAAGGTGCCCTGCCCTCACACCCTGGATTCATGGCACTAGGGTGCCTGCCCTCACACTGCCTGCAGCATCAGGGGTGCCTGGCCCTCACACCTTTTCATGGCACTGGGGGTGCCCGGCCCTCACACCCCGGGTCATGGTGCTGGAGGGTGCCCGGCCTCACACCCCGGGTCATGCCATTGAAAGGGTGCCCGGCCTCACAGCCAGGGTCATGTCACTGAAGGGGTGCCCAGCTCACATCTGGTCATGGCACTGAAGGGTGCTCTGGCTCACACCCTGGTCGTGGTGTGCTGAAGGGGTGCCTGGTCTTACACCCCGGGTCATGAAAGGGTGCAGGCCTCACACCCTGGTTCATAACACTGTAGGGGTGCCCTGCCCCACACCCTGTTTCATGACACTGATGGGGTGCCTGGCTCACACCCCAGGCCATGGGGCTGAGGGCCCCGCCTCACACCCGGCCAGTCACTAGGGGTGCCTGGCCCTCACACCCTGGGCCCACTGAATGTGCCTGGTCCTCACACGCATGGTCATGTCACTGAAGGGTGCCCAGCCCTCACACCCTGGGTCATGGCACTGAAGGGGAGCCCGGCCCACACACCCCGGTCATGATAGGAAGGGGTGCCTGGCCCTCACACCCAGGCCATTGAAGTGGTGCCCTCACACCACGGGTCATGGCACTGATGAGGTGCCCGGCTCACACTGGCTATACTATTTGCCCCGCCCTAAACACTCTGGTCATGTACCAGTGTGCCTGGCCTCACACCCCGGGTCATGTCACTATGGTGCCTGGCCTCACACCCCTGGGTCATGGATTTGATGAGGTGCCCGGCCCTCACACCCCGGCCATGGCACTGAAGGTTTGCCTGGCTCTCACACCCCTGGTCATGTACTCTGTGGCGGACCCCACACGCCGGGTCATGGTGTTGAGGGTGCCCGGATCACACTCCGGCCATGGTGCTGGAGGGGTGTCGGCCCTGACACATCCGGGTCATGACACTGAATGGGTGCCCGGCCCTACACCCCGGGTCATGGTGTTGAGGGTGCCTGCCCTCACACCCTGGTCATGTCACTGAAAAGGTGCCCGGCTCTCACACCCCGGGTCATGTCACTGATGGGGTTCCCAGCTCACACTGGGCCATGGTGCGAGGGGTGTCACGCCCTGACACATCCGGGTCATGACACTGATGAGGTGCCCGGCATTCACGCCCCTGGCTATGTTTACTGAAGCTTTGCCTGGTTCACACCCCTGGCTATGACACTGAAGCTTTGCCCGCCCTCACACCCCTGGTCATGTACCCAAAGTGGTGCCCGGCCCTCACACCCCGATTCATGGCACTGCAAGGGTGCCTGGCCTCACACCCCGGTATTATAGGCTGAGGGGCACAGCCCTGACACACCTGGGTCATGACACTGAAGGGTGCCTGCCCTCACACCCCAGGCCTTGTGTTGGGGGTGCCCGGCCCTCACACCCCGGGTCATGTCACTGAAGGGGTGCCCAGCCTCCCACTTCGGTCATGGCACTGTAGGGGTGCCTGGCCTCACACCCCGGTCATGGTGCTGGTGGTGCCCGGCCCTTCACACCCAATCGTGGTGCTGATGGGGTGCCCGGCTTCACAACCCGGGTCATGGTCACTGAAGGCGCCGTCACACCCCGGTCATGTCACTGAAGGGGTGTCCGGCCCACACCGGCCTCACACTCCAGGTTCATGGCACCAAGGGGTGCTCGGCCCTCTACACCCTGGGTTTATCGTGCTGAGGGTGCCCTGCCTCACACCCTGGAAATATGTCACTGAAAGGGTGCCTGGCCCTCACACCTGATCATGGCACTGAAGGGGGTGCCGGCCCTCACACCTGGGTCATGGTGTTGAGGGGGCCACCACAACCCGGGTCATGAAGCCTGGGTCTGGCACCCAGGGTCATGACACTGAAAGGGGATCCAGCCTCACACCCTGGGCTTCATGTCAGGTGAAGGGGTGCCCGGCCTCACTCTCCGGGTCATGGCACTGGAAGGGGAGCCTGGCCTCTCTACACCCCGGGTCATGGCACTGAAGGGATGCCTGCCCTCACATCCTGGACATAGTGTTTCAAGGGGTGCCTGGCCCCACACCCCTGGGCTTGGCAGTCACTGAAAGGGTGCCCGCCCTCACACCCTGGGTCATGTCACTGAAGGGGAGCCCAGCTCTACCACTCCGGGTCATGGCACTGAAGGGGAGCCCTGGCCTCACACCCCGGGAAATGGCATTGAAGGAAATGGGCTCACACCCCTGGGTCATGTGAAGGGGTGCCTGGCCCTCAAGAATTTTGGTTCATAACACTAGGCACTTGCTCCCCACACCCTGCTTCATGACACTGAAGGGGTGCCTGGCCCCGCACCAGGGTTCCGTCACTTATGGGGTGCCTGCCTCTGCACCCCGCGTCATGGTGCTGGAGGGTGCCTGGCCCCGGGGACACCTCAACAGGAAGGGGGTGCCTGCCCTCACACCCTGGTTCAGCACTGTGGCGGGTGCTGCACGCACCTCGGGTCATAACACGGGTTTCCAGCTCACACCTGGTCATGCATTGGAGGGGTGCTCAATGGAAACCCCGGATCATGAAGGGGTGCCTGCCCTTCACCCCTGGGACAGGAGTAGGTGCCTGGGCACCTCCTGCTTCATGACACTGAAGGGGTGCCCACACACCTTGGTCACACATATGGGGTGTAAGGCCTCACACCCTGGGTCATGTCACTGAAGGTGCCCCATTCCTCACACCTGCTGGGTCATGGCACTGAATGGGCAGCCCGGCCCTCACACCTCCCCGGGGTTTGGTGCACTGAAGGGATGCTCCACTCCTCACACCCTGGGTCAGTGCTGGGATAAACCCGGCCCTCACACCCTGGGTCATGTCACTGGCGGGTGCCTGACCACACCCCAAGTCAGGCCACACTGAAAAATGTCTGGCCCTCACACCTAGGGTCATAGCTTGAGGTGCCTGGCCTCACACCCCTGCTCTCATGCACTAAAGGGGTGCCCGGCTCACACTGCCTTGAGGCCTGAAGGTGCATGGCCCTCACACCCCCGGGTCATGGGATTTGGGCAGTGCCTGGCCCTCACACCCCGGCTCATAGCCTCTGAAGGGGTGCCTGGCCCACACACCCTGTGTGTCATGTGAAGGCGCCCGGCTCCTCACTCTGGTTCCCCAGTGCCTGGGCTCACACCCTGTTTCATGGCACAGGCGGGGTGCTTCCGGCCCTCACACCCCGGCTCAGGCACTGGAAGGGCTGCCCTGGCCCTGACGCCCCG
>NW_024724286.1:0-22759 GCF_018991925.1 Homarus americanus | reverse complement strand
TCAACGTCGCTGGCTGTATGCGCAGGATTATTTCGACAACATCATACTCCCACGCAGATTCAGAGACAGAAATCCCTCCATACTAAACAGACCAAATACTCCCCTCCCACCTCCCTTGTATTAATAACTTCCCTATAACCACACCCAAAAAAATTTCCCCCCAAAATTAAACCTAACCTCTCCTTAACCCTCACCCAACGATTCCCTCCTCGCCCCCACTCCAAACCCCACGCCACCAACTCAAACTCAAGACCACTCGACAAAAAAAAAAAAAAAACTAACCCACTCAACCTGCACTAACACTCCCCCCCCCCCAAAAAGACCCTAACAATCCCCCCAAAATAAAAACCTAACATACCCAGCCGTTACTAGCAATCCCACACAAAATAAAAAATAACCATTCTACCATTAACTAACCACACCCTATCACTCCTCCCAAAATAAAAACCTAACATACCCAGCCGTTACTAGCAATCCCACACAAAATAAAAAATAACCATTCTACCATTAACTAACCACACCCTATCACTCCTCCCAAAACAAATACCTAACTTACCCATCCCATACTAACTCGGATGACATGTACGTTTCCCTTAGCCAATAAGGTCGGGGAGAGTTCCACAGTGCCTGTACGCAAGCCCTCTCCCTCAAGAATGTTACCAACACTGTTTTATGGGCACCTCCCTTAGCCAATAAGGTCGGAGAGGTGTACCTAATAAAAACGGTACCAAATTGCAGACGACATTGAACGCCTCCCTTAGCCAATAAGGTCGGGGAGGGGTGCAATGTACCTGTACACAAACCCTCTCCCTCAAGAATGGGGCCAGAACTCACAATACCTGCAAGAGCCTACCGCAATTGCAGAAGTCCTTTACTAGCCAAAGGAAAGAAAGAATGCAATGATTAACCCAACTCTGCCAACCACTAACAAAACCTACAATCCTCCCAAAAGAAAAACTTAACCCACCCAACCTTACTCACAATCCCTCTGTAAGGGCGGAAACGATCCTCCGGCTAGTTACCGCTGCTAACTCGCTCGTTTGCTGGTGCAGACGACCCTTGGGGTGGTTGGACGGAGGTGATAACGGCAGCGACTATCTCCACCACGAGCAGATTCAACCCAGCCGCCATACCGTCAGTATCTAGCTACCCTGCTGTCCGTCAAAATTCTGGCTGTGATCTCATCATAGGTCCTGGACTCGTGGGCTGTGTTCCCAGACCTTCACCTATCAACTGCCAACTCTCTGGTCATCTACCACTACCGCATACCACGACCATCAGTTCATCACATTCCGTCGGTGCCCCGGTGTTCTCCTGCCTTTTCAAGACGTTGCTGAGTGTGGAGCGAAGTGGACGCTTCCCTGCCCTGAGTGTGCATCACCGCGTTCCAGAACCTTCCCCCAGGGCCACTGCCGTAGGAAATATTTGTTCATTGTTTGATTCCATTAATTGCTGACTCCCCTTTATTGTTCGATTCTATCAATTGTTTTTATTGTTCGATACTATCAATTGTTGACTCCATTTAATTGTTTGATTCCATTAATTGCTGACTCCCATTATTTGTTTGATTCCTTTAATTGTTGCTTCCATTAATTGTTTGACTCCCGTAATTATTTGATATTTGTTGAGTGGTGTCAGAGTTTTGTGTTATATTTTTATAGTAAAGAGATGCCAATCTCTAACGGTTGTTTGTTATTCCTCGGAAAACCATGGTCCTTGACTTTCCTTTATTAAGATCCTGATTAGCCTGGTAAGGGATTTCTATCCCTAAGTCCTAGGCCTTTACACCTCTATAAAAAAAAAAAAAAAAAAAAAAATCTTCTAACTCACTATCCAATCACTAATCAACACCTTCAATCTCCCAAAAGGAAAAACTTAGCCTGCCCGACCTTACTAACAAGCCTTCAAGCCCTCCTAAAAAAAAAAAAAAAAAAAATAACCTATGACTCAATACAACTTTCGTAGCAACACAAATCATATCACACTTAGGAATCCTTCCATACTATAAATTAACCCAACAACCTCAAGCCCCTCTCTCTCCTCGCCCTCTCCTCTCCTCTCCTCCCCCCTCCTCCCGACAACCGAACCATACCTGACCTTATAACAATTATCCTAACCCTCCCCCTCTCCCCTTACTACATTTCCACGCAAACGCATACACACTCACACAACAACCCCCCCTAAGCAATTCTAATTCACCTCAAATCAACATACAACCTCCACCCCCGCCAATCCCCAAACACAAACTCCCCCCCCTCCCACAACCAATCTCCAAACACAACACCCCCGCCAGACAAAGCCTCTCATAACACCACAACTCTCCAAAACCAAATCAAACATACCCAACCTCTATACCAGCCACTGTCAACATTATCGACCTAACTCAAGACTGAAACCAAACAACCTATATCTCACTCATCTCCGTTCACAATTTGACAAAGCTCAAATCTGTCCCCTGCTATTACTAAATAACTCTCCTACGATACACTCATCCTTCCTTACTACGAATACTTTGACATTTCAAGCTCAAAGATTCAAAACTCTTCCTCCAACTCTCTCTGACATAGCTGAAAGACCCACAACTCTCAGAAACAAATCAAAACATACCCAACGTCTGTGACATCCAATTCTCAATAAAATCGACCTAACTCAAGACTGAAACCATTCAGCCTATATCTCATTCTCGTCTCCGTTCATAATTTGACAAAAAAGCTCAAATCTGTCTGCTGCTATTACTAAAAACTCTTCTACGATACGCTCATCCTTCCTTACTATGAATACTTTGACATTTCAAGCTCAAAGATTCAAAACCCTTCCTCCAACTCGCTCTGTTCCTCTTTGACATAGCTCAAAGACTTTACCTTCTTCTTTCTCCAAACAACACTACGACTAGCAAAATTTCCATGTTTTCACCTTCTCTGTTAATTTGTTCGTGTGTGGCTTGTGCGTCCGTCGACCTGCGCTTCTCGGCTTGCACCGCCGCCGTGGCGGGGCGGTTCTTCCTCCGCTTTGCCAACACTGCCTAAGCTAGACGACAACCAGAGCACCCGCGTTGGCCCTTTGCTTGCCCGGACCTGCTCCCGCCCTCCCTCTGCCTCGTCCTGATTGTGGTTGTTGCACCCTCAGGGCATTTTGCCTACCCCCTCACGCAAGCGGTGTTTAGCCACTGCACCTGTTCTCTCCTTCTAAAATTCACTTCCATCCTCCCTTTATTCTTCCTCTGAACCTCCTTCCCCCCTGTCACTAGCATTTTTCTGTTCTCTGTTCTGGCTGTATGCGTCAGTCGTCACAGTCGCAGTCGGGAGCAGTCGCAGTCAGGAGCAGTAGCAGTCAGCCACAGAGCGAAGTGGAAGTCGGAGAAGGAACAGACACAGCTGATTGGCTAGTCATCGGACCTATACCACCTTCCCACGTACTTTGGAAAACCAAAGCACCTGACTTCAATTCTCCAACTGACAATTCTGTTGATTCGATCAACACATTGAGCCTCTCCTACAGTATCGGACCTCCCTTAGGAACCCCGAATGCTGCTGAGGGGCTTGGTGTGAAGAGAGAGTCGGCTGTGAGTTTTCAGACCTTTTTCTTCTACTCTAATCCTTCTCTTCCGTGCCGTGAAAGGACCTATTCCCCTGTCAGCTGACGTACAGGGGAGTATTCGTCCGGAAACGCCCTCGCTAGTGCGTGTTTGTGTGAAGGGTGGAGGGTCAGCACAGCCTGCCGATTCGCCTGGGGACCCCTGTGATAGTGCAGGGCCTCCCCTACGTGAGGGGCGCAGGAAATTAGGGACTGTTAGGGGAGATCTCCATAAATCTCCAATTCAAACAGTTAACATGCCTTCAATTAAAATTAAAGTGGACCGTACCATCCAACCGTGCATGGACCTCTCCTCACTTATTTTCCAGCTGACCTGTATATTTCAGATCCGTTCCTTCACCAATGACGACATTATCAAAATATTTGTACAAACTGATGAAGATGCCGACCTATTCCACTCCCCAGCAATGAACAACAGACTGAGGGACAATGGCCTAACGGTCCTCAGTTCACCAGAATACCGCGCAAAATGCACCCTCATATGTAGAAAAGTCATCCCTCAGATCCTTGACAACCCTAACCTATTGACAGACCTCAACTCACAAAACACCCCCCAAATGACATATGCAGCCCGGATGGGGACTCTCCCCATGTTAAAAATCACTACGGCTACTCAAACTGACGCCATCAAATTAAAATCATACGGAATAAAAATCGGCAGCAATATCATCCCCTCAAGAGACATTGAATTCCAACACTTCATACAAGTACACCAATGTTTCAATTGCTACCAATTCGGGCACAACACCAACCGTTGCAGTAACACAATAACTTGCTCAAAGTGTGCCAATCAAGGCCACTCATACCGAAACTGCACTGCCACGGTAACTAAATGCTGCAACTGTAATGGCCCTCACGCTGCAATCAGCAACAAGTGCAAAATCAGACTCGACAATAGCACAACACCACTCCCTCCCCGCCGACCTTCACCTCCTACAGCACCCCCCACAGCACCACCTCCACCTCCCCACCACTCACTCCCTACTGCCACGGCCCTCCCCACCCGCACTTGCTGGACCAACAACGTGACCGCCCCCCCAACCCTCCTCCGACATGGATGCAAAAATCACCACCATCATACTTCTGGCACATACCCTAAGCAACGGAAACAGGTCTCTTTTTCTGAAACTGGCAATTGATGGTTTGAGGGAGAACGGCCTCCCTACCATACACATTCCTGATTCCTTCAGAACCGGTCCCGACCTCATCTTCCCCACTGCCCCCATCCCCGACCGGACCAGCATGCCACCCCCTCCCCCTAGAAAACCACTGCAATCTCCCTCCGCCCCTCCACTTCTGCCATGCCCACACCTGACTTATCTCACCAACCTACTATTACCTCACCCCCCGGAGTAATCAGTCCAAAACCTCCCGACCCCTCCACCTTGACCTTGCCTACACCTGACTTTTCCCACACGACTACGATGAACTCCCGGACCACAAAAATCCGAACCAAACCCAATCTTCCCCTAACTCCTCAGACTCCCAAGAATAAAATGGCTGCCCATCCCCCCACTGAACTGGTGGTCAAGACCACTAGACCTAAGAGGAAGAACACCTCCCCCCTGTCTTCCTACACACCTGACTGCAAAAGAATTATAAAATACACACATCCAACTAAATCTATAATTAAAGTAAATCTATTCGGCACTACCCCAAAGAAAACAGGAAAGAACCCCGACACGAACCTAGCACACTCCACTCATCCTCCCGACTCCCCCACACACACAGTCACGTAACCGCCCATCCCTCACCTCACAGTCACTCGACAAGTTAGACCTCATCCCTGCACCCCAGAATTTCAATCTCATATATGTAACAAATTATACAACATGATCACCATTATGCAATACAACTGTAGAGCATATCACTCAAACAGACACGCCATCTCTCTCCTCATACAAGAACACAACCCAGACATCCTCCTCCTTAACTCAACGTGCACAAACACCAAAATCAAGCACTTCGGCTACACAAGCAGACAATCACCCCACGAACTATTCGAGGGCGTTGCAATCCTCATCAGATCCTCCATGAAACACGAATTCATCACCAACTTTGCTTTCAAACACTTCATGGCCGCCAAGATCTACACTCAACACGGACAGATTATCATCTGCACAACATACTCAAGACCTAACTCGCGTATCCCCTTCACAGACCCAAACTCCATCTTTAACAACTCACACCTACCTGTAATACTAATGGCCGACCTCAATGCACACCACACCGCATTCCAACACAACCGCATCGACCCCCTTGGCCAACAACTACACGCTTTGGTCACTCACAAAAACCTTCACCACATTGGCCCTTTCTTCCCCACATTCTACGCTGCTCACGGCAAAGGCACTCCAGACATCGTCATCACCAACACCCCTGCCCTCCAATTCCAACACTACATCACTCCCGGCCCCCTATCAGGCTCAGACCACATTCCCATCACTCTTCACCTCTCCAACAATCCCATCCTCCTCCCAACAACCTCACCTCAATACCAGTATCAACACGCAGATTGGGATGCCTTCAAAACCACACTCTCTGAACAACAATACACACTCAACCTCGAACACCAACCCACTAGGATGATTGAGGAAACCTGGACACACCTTTTCAACACTATCACCGCCATAGCAGATACCCACATTCCTAAACACCGGTTCAAGAAAAAATACTCCTTCACACCCTCCATAAGAACTCAACGCCTACTTCACTGCTACAGGACACGATTCGAACTAAACAAACTTAACCTAGCACCAGTTTACACAGACATCTCCACACTAAGAACACACATCATCCATAGCCTCCGTCAAGATCATGAGGTTCACTGGGCAAAACTCGTAGAGGCTGCCCAGGAACACAGAACACATAACCCCCGAGAATTTTGGCAAAGGATCGCCAAGCTGAAAGGAACTGCAAAACCCCCCTTTGATCACCTGCTAGTAAATGGTAGGAAAATCAATGAGCCAGCCGACGTAGCACAAACACTAAAACAACACTGGGAACACATTTTCCACCCACACCCCCCCACACAACAAAGGTACATCTTAAACCACATAAACAACATCACCACACACATGCAAACACTTCACGACAGAACAACTCCTGACAACACAATAGATACCTCCACTCTCACACAGGACCACACCCTCACTGCTCCTTTCACCCCAACAGAAGTCGCACAAGCACTGGACAAAACCAAAAAGAAAACACCAGGTGACAGCAATATTGGTCAGGCAATCCTGAAGCACCTGCCCCCAGAAACAATCACAGCTATTACATACCTCTACAACACCCAACTGGCTACAGGATACTTCCCAAAGCTCTTTAAGACAGCCACAGCCGTCATGATACCTAAACCAAACAAAAACCCAACAGATCCTCAAAACTACAGACCGATCAGCATACTAGAAGTCTTAGGCAAAACTTTTGAAAGACTATACAACACCCGCCTCAGATACCACCTTGAAGATGAACAACTACTGTCCTACAAGCAGTTCGGCTTCAGAGCACACCACTCAACTCAAGACGCACTCAATATAATGACAAACTACCTCCACATGAACAAAGATGCATACAAGATAGCACTCATTACAAAAGATGTACAAAAAGCCTTCGACACAGTTTGGCACGATGGATTAAAGTACAAGACATGCACCAATTTTAACCTCCCTCAAAAATCACAACAATTACTGTGTAACTTCCTAACAGACATAAAAATGAGGATAAAAGTCACACCTGCCTACTCTGACCACTTCACACTGCATGCAGGAGTCCCACAAGGATCAGTCCTGTCCCCAACACTATACATTCTTTACACAAACGACTTACCCGACCCCTTACACATCGACTCTCTGACAATACAGTACGCCGACGATGTAACCCAACTAGTCAGACACAGAACTCTTGATCACCTAACAGACAAAGCACACAGGGAACTCGAACAAGTTACACAATGGGAACTCCGATGGCGAATTCAAACCAACCCGAACAAAGCACAAATCACCTACTTCGGCACCAAAAGACGACAACCACGTCACATTTACCTAAACCCCTACATCGCCTACCCTTCACCTATAACTATCAAACGAACAAACACAATCCTAGGAGTCACATTCAACGACACCCTCACCATGACACTACACACCAATATGAAGGCTTTGATCGCAAACAAAACACTCGGGAATATATACAGATTCAGAACCGCATCAATCAAAACCAAAACACACCTATTCAAAGCCCTCATACGCCCACTATTGACTTATGCACCTAACACACTCCAGCTAGCACCACCATCAAGCGCCAAGAAACTTCAAGTCATACAAAACAAAGCACTAAGATTCATCCATAACACACACTGGTCATCCTTCACCCGAAATAGTCATCTACATGAACTCAGCTCCCTCCCCCCACTTAACATCTACTGGAGACAACTAGGTGACAAACAAATAGAATCACTCCTCACTACTTACCCTCAATGGCAGGATTATTTCGACAACATCATACTCCCACGCAGATTCAGAGACAGAAATCCCTCCATACTAAACAGACCAAACACTCCCCTCCCACCTCCCTTGTATTAATAACTTCCCTATAACCACACCCAAAAAAAAAAAAAAAAAAAAAAATAATAACCCTCAATCTGCACTAACACTCCCCAAAAAAGACCTAACAATCCCCCCAAAATAAAAACCTAACATACCCAGCCGTTACTAGCAATCCCACACAAAATAAAAAATAACCATTCTACCACTAACTAACCACACCCTATCACTCCTCCCAAAATAAAAACCTAACACACCCAGCCATTACTAGCAATCCCACACAAAATAAAAATTAATCATTCTACCTTTAACTAACCACACCCTATCACTCCTCCCAAAACAATAACCTAACTTACCCATCCCATACTAACTCGGATGACATGTATGTTTCCCTTAGCCAATAAGGTCGAGGAGAGCTGCTCAGTACCTGCAGCAAGCCCTCTCCCTCAAGAATGTTACCAACACTGTTTTATGGGCACCTCCCTTAGCCAATAAGGTCGGAGAGGTGTACCTAAAAACGGTACCATCAACGGATGATATGAACGCCTCCCTTAGCCAATAAGGTCGGGGAGGGGTGCATTGTTCCTGTACACAAACCCTCTCCCTCAATAATGGGACCAGAACTCACAATACCTGCAAGAGCCTACCACGCAATTGCAGAAGTCCTTTACTAGCCAAAGGAAAGAATGAATGCAATAATTAACCCAACTCACAATACCTGCAAGAGCCTACCACGCAATTGCAGAAGTCCTTTACTAGCCAAAGGAAAGAAAGAATGCAATAATTAACCCAACTCTGCCAACCACCAACAAAACCTGTAATCCTCCCAAAAGAAAAACTTAACCCACCCAACCTTACTCACAATCCCTCCTAAAAAAAAAAAAAAAGCTAACTCTCCATCCAATCACTAATCAACACCTTCAATCCTCCCAAAAGAAAAACTTAACCCACCCAATCTTACTCACAATCCCTCAAAAAAAAAAAAAAAAAAACGCTAACTCACTATCCAATCACTAATCAACACCCTCAATCCCCCAAAGAAAAACTTAATATACCCGACCTTTCTAACAAGCCCCTTCGACCCTCCTAAAAAAAAAAAAAAAAACCTATGACTCAATACAACTATTCATTAGCAACACAAATCATATCACACCTAAGGAATCCTTCCATACTATAAATTAACCCAACAACCTCCAAAGCCCCTCTCCTCTCCTCGCCTCCCCTCTCCTCTCCTCTCCTCCCCCCTCCTCCCGACAACCGAACCATACCTGACCTTATAACAATTATCCTAACCCTCCCCCTCTCCCCTTACTACATTTCCACGCAAACGCATACACACTCACACAACAACCCCCCCTAAGCAATTCTAATTCACCTCAAATCAACATACAACCTCCACCCCCGCCAATCCCCAAACACAAACTCCCCCCCCTCCCACAACCAATCTCCAAACACAACACCCCCGCCAGACAAAGCCTCTCATAACACCACAACTCTCCAAAACCAAATCAAACATACCCAACCTCTATACCAGCCACTGTCAACATTATCGACCTAACTCAAGACTGAAACCAAACAACCTATATCTCACTCTCATCTCCGTTCACAATTTGACAAAGCTCAAATCTGTCCCCTGCTATTACTAAATAACTCTCCTACGATACACTCATCCTTCCTTACTACGAATACTTTGACATTTCAAGCTCAAAGATTCAAAACTCTTCCTCCAACTCTCTCCATTTCTCTCTGACATAGCTGAAAGACCCACAACTCTCAGAAACAAATCAAAACATACCCAACGTCTGTGACATCCAATTCTCAATAAAATCGACCTAACTCAAGACTGAAACCATTCAGCCTATATCTCATTCTCGTCTCCGTTCATAATTTGACAAAAAAGCTCAAATCTGTCTGCTGCTATTACTAAAAACTCTCCTACGATACGCTCATCCTTCCTTACTATGAATACTTTGACATTTCAAGCTCAAAGATTCAAAACCCTTCCTCCAACTCGCTCTGTTCCTCTTTGACATAGCTCAAAGACTTTACCTTCTTCTTTCTCCAAACAACCCTACGACTAGCAAAATTTCCATGTTTTCACCTTCTCTGTTAATTTGTTCGTGTGTGGCCTGTGCGTCCGTCCACCTGCGCTTCTCGGCTTGCACCGCCGCCGTGGCGGGGCGGTTCTTCCTCCGCTTTGCCAACACTGCCTAAGCTAGACGACAACCAGAGCACCCGCGTTGGCCCTTTGCTTGCCCGGACCTGCTCCCGCCCTCCCTCTGCCTCGTCCTGATTGTGATTGTTGCACCCTCAGGGCATTTTGCCTACCCCCTCACGCAAGCGGTGTTTAGCCACTGCACCTGTTCTCTCCTTCTAAAATTCACTTCCATCCTCCCTTTATTCTTCCTCTGAACCTCCTTCCCCCCTGTCACTAGCATTTTTCTAGTTCTAGCTGTATGCAGGGCGCTTGTGGTAGAAGCGGTACCGCTTTTGCCTCCCAAGCAAGATGTCACGGGTTCGATTCCCGGGCAAGCGGAAGTTGTTTGGACACTCTTCCTAGCCCCCTTGGTCCCTGTTCACCTAGCAGTAAAGTAGGTACCTGTTGTAAATGGAAAGGTTGCGAATTCGTGTTCAGGGAAAGTTGTTGGAGCTTCTAAACTTGGAATTAACACAATCCAGAGGAGTGGTGACCCGAGGATCACACACCCAACACAGACAAAACCAAATACGTGCGCTATGCGCTAACCAAATAAACGACCAAATAAAAGCAGTCGTGTAAAGCCATGACACTATCTCTCCCACTACAATTCCCTTCCTAACCTCCTACTTCTTCCTCTGTCATCTTTCCCGCTCTGCCTTTCGCTACCAACAACTTTTTTGGAGCTTCTAAACTTGGAAAAGCTGTATGTTGATTGGCTGGTAAGTGAACGGCAGGTGATCAGTCGGTAGTTGTAGGGGAGAGTATCCACAACACCACTTCTTCGACTTTTAACCAGTTGGTTTTTTATTTCTAGCTCTTCTTTTATTTCTTGTGCCGAGTGCTTTCCGAAATCATAGTCAAGTCCACGTACAAATGCTGAACCTTTTGCTTTAACCTCTGGTGGCATGATGACCTGGAGTCCTGTGCCTCCAAAGGCTTGCATTCCCTCGGGGCTCAGAATAGTATCTGCATCCCTGTTGTTCCTGCATATTGCAGTGTATCCATTGTCTATGATCTTGAGTCTAACCTTGGTAGCCATGGTTTATTTGTTTATGTCTTCCAAGCATGTATTAATTGTGGATGATAAAGAAGGTTATTCAAGACCCTTCTTAGTGTGCCTATAGGCGACCCCCAGGCATTACTGTAACTGCACTATCACTGTTTTTTACTGCCGGATTGGCCTGTGTTCCTCCGACCTCCAACGGACGCACACAATCCCATCTACCTTGAGGTGTGCTCCACTGGAGGGGCTCTAGCACGAATACTTAAATATAAGTAGGTGCCTCGGCCAGGGTAAGTAATGAAGGATTTCAGCAAGAGAGAAAGACCTCAAACCACGTCAGTACTGCCAACCACTAACTGCCCTCCAGCAGGAGTGTGGGTCACTCACTCTACCCGTGGGGATGACTAGCTAGGGTTGACAATCCGGAACGCTCGTGAGGTAGTGCGGTGACAGTCGTGGTCGTTTTCCAAAGGTGGAGGCCCACAAAGGGCTTTGCCCCAATCAGGATTCCTGGGACGTCCAGTGGTAACTCAGAGAGGTCGAGTTGTGGTCCAGTCGTCAACAGTAGAAAAAAAGGCTGGTTGCTTTGGCGGTGAAGGGTCTGAATTACAGCACTTAACTTGACTTGACGTTTGTAGATAAGGTAGAGGGCTATTGCTTGTAATGCTGAGTGGGAGGACAGGGATTAGGAATGGAAGTACTTTGGTGGCAATTTGGGGGAGGGGGGATTGGTTTAGGATCAAGGAAAAAGAGGGAGGAAATTTAAAGGAAGTAAGAGATTGACAGTATCCGGGCTCAACCAGATATGCTGAGGTTATAATAATTATATTTGAGCTTAATCTTGCGTGATTAGGTTCTAGCTCTCAAGCCTTTGTCATTTAGTTAAAAATATGTTTATTTTTGCAGTAGCCATTGCTTGAAGGAAGGGGTGACGACCTCTAGCCAGGTTCTTGTGGGCTGAGCAACGTATCTTTTGTTTTAATAAGAGTGGAAGGAAGGGGCAAGAAGACAAGGGATGGAGAGGCCAAGGATAGTGTCCTTTGGTCACTCTCATCTATTTTAGAGAATTGAAGCTTTTTGTTTATAGTAGGGAGGTTTAATTTCTAAGAAGAGGTGTAGGATCCAACTACCTACTTTTAATCACAAGGAAGTGATCCTATCTTTTTGGTTTAATTGAAAGATTGAAGCTTGACTTGAAGGTACAGTATTTATTTGGATATACAGTCCTTTTTGTTTTCGTATTAAATTTGATAATTTTTAGATGTATTTTTGTATTGGTGGTGGATAGATTGACTCTTATTCTGCTTAATCTGAATCAAGCGTGTTCTTCTCTTGCTCTACTGGTTCGTTGTCGAGCTAGTTAGCTACAGTTTCTGAGTCTAACTCTCGCACTTGTTCCCATGTTCTTTTGGCTTGGATGTAGATGTCTACGTTTACTGCGTTGATGTTGGCTCTTCTATGGAGTTCTTCGTTTGTTACTCTTTCTTCGAAACTGATGTTATTATGAACCTTAGGCTTTTATTTTGTACCGTTTGAAGTTTCTTGATTCTCGTTGCACGAAATGAGTTGATTGGTACAGGCTGGTAGCACATTACTGATTTTTTAAGTGCCGTGTATAATTTACTTTTGTTTGGTATGTTCAGGTTTTTTAATCTTCTTATTTTTGAGAGTTTGCCCTCATAGAGTGCCCTGGAACACACTTAGCTAGGAGAAACATACAACCCAATATCACAGCAGAGAAGGTTGCCAAAATACTAACCACCACCCACTCTCAAGAAACCCTACAGTTTCTTACCGAGCATCCACCTTCACGCTAGTGGGGGAGAAGTACAGTTAACTAAAAAGATGCTGGTGTTTTATCCCAGGACAGACGGTTCGACACAGCACTGACCCACATTGTGTTCACAGAAGAGGGTATTAGAAATAAACTGTCAAAGCTAAAGGTCCATAAGAATCCCGGCCCTGACATGGTGCATCCTTGAGTGCTAAAAGAGTTAAACAACGAGCTTGCAGAGCCCCTGAACATCCTATTTTGTAAATGCCTGGATGATTGAAAGGTCCCCAGTGAATGGAAAGTGGCTTATGTGAGTCCTTTCTTCAAGAAGGGCTATCGTCACCCCACGAACAACTATATTTGGACCCATATTCTGGAACGGGGGGGTAATATCGACAATATTTACCTAGATTTTGCCAAGGCTTTCGACAGTGTACCCCACGAAAGGCTGAAAATCAAACTGGAAGGGTACGGAATTCGGGGAAATGTCCTAGCGTGGATAGAAGACTTTCTACATGACCCCAAGCAGTGTGTGGTGATTAATGGCACGAAATCATCATCCATACCTGTCACAAGCAGGGTACCACAGGGCAGTGTATTGTGCCCCCTGTTGTTTGTTTGTTTCATAAATGACATGCCTGACGTTGTACACTCCTCCATAAATGTTTGCCGATAACGCCAAGTTATTTCGGGAAATCAAGAACCAAGCGGACTGTGAAGAGCTGCAGAAGGACCTCTGTGGGTTCCAGGAATGGTCGAAGAAATGGCTGCTGAGATTCAATGTCACGAAGTGTAAGAGGATGCACTTGGGGCATACCAACGGTAAGGAGGTAGTAGGTAGTAGGCGGCTACCATACAGGGAGGTACTACCGCCAGGGAAGATATTGGAAGCATAATGGTAGACCCTGCTGTCATATGGCATTACGAAAATTGTGACCAAGTTCCAGGTTGCTGATCTATCTTTCTGCCTCATTTACACACAATTGCAGGGTCTCAACTGTCTCTCTTACTATTGACAACACCACAAATATAACCGTACTCATTCTTGATCTGTTTTATTCATTCTATTTTATTCTCCTATGTCAGTTGATAATAATATTGAAGCGGGGCCTTCTCGGATGGGCCCCACTGGTTGGGAAGGTTGTGGACCCCAGGGCCGATGTGATCATCATCAAGCTACTGGGGCCTCAACTGACGCCACCGCGGTTGCTGGAGGATCGGCTTTATTCACACTTAATTTTTCCAACATTCGCGGCCTGAGATCCAATTTTCCTTCTGTGGAGCACCATCTATTAACCTCTTCCCCCGACCTCTTACTACTTTCCAAACTTCAACTGACCAAAGCAGCTTCACCCAAACCTTTTCAAGTCTCCAACTACAACCTTTATACCTCCTTCCGTTCTAAGGGAGGTGTACACACCGCGCCTACTGCAACACACGTACACCTACAGCTCGACTCACGGATCTTGAATCTTCCATTTATGATGTCATCTGGCTCAAAATATCTCTACCTACTGTGGCTATTTTTCTTTGTTTCCTATACTGTTCTCCCAACTCTACCAACTATTTCGAACTTTTTGACTATCTCACTTCTTGCCATGAGTCATTGCTATCCACACACCCCAACACCGAGATCCTCTACCTAGGGGATTTCAATGTACATCACAGAGAGTGGCTTGGCTCTGCAAGGTGGAGCTGAGGCACTCTCTTTTTCCATACTTAATGATTATTAACAAATAATCAAACACCCTACACGCGTTCCTGATCGCCACGATCAACTTGCTAACATTCTTGATCTTTGTTTTACCTCTAACCCCTCACACTATTCATACTCAATTTCTGCCCCCTTAGGGTCTTCTAATCACAACCTTATTTCTATTAAATCAAACTGGGCACGACCACCTCCCCCACCCCCCTCTAAACGTCAACTATGGCACTATCGGAGGGCAAGCTGGCAATCCTTGCGAGAATTCTTCACCGACTTTCCTTGGGATGAATGTTGCTTTTCCACTCGGGACGCCCCGGTATGTGCTGACAGCATTACTGGGGTTATACAGGGCGGTATGAGTGCATTTATCCCGTCTTCTACCAAAACTTTCACATTTTTTAATCATGGTTTGATCGCTCCTGCTTTCTTGCTTGCACTGTGAGAGATAGGGCATATCGAGCTACGAAACTATCTCCTTCTCCTATTACCCACACCTCTTTCATTACTTCTAGGAATCTTTGTAAGGCTATTCTTCGAAGGGCCAAGCGGATTTTTTTTTTAAAAGAAAGACCGCTGTCCTGACGAATTCTTCCTCTAGTAAATCCTTTTGGTCCTTAACTAAAAACATCTGTAACAGCTTCTGAACTCCTTCTTTTCCTCCCCTCTTCCGACCCGATAACTCTATAGTCAACTCTCCCCCTGACAAAGCCAACCTCTTTGGCACCTTATTCTCCTCTAATTCCACCTTAGACGATTCCCACTCTATCCCTCCTACCCCTGCACCTCCTACTGAACCTATGCACTTTCCTATAATCTCCACTCACAGGGTTGCTGGTGTGTTATCCAGGTTGGATGTGAGTAAGGCGCATGGACCAGACGGAATACCCCCTCGTGTTCTGACTCCTGAGGGAGTGTGCTGAAGCCCTGGCCCCTGCGCTGCTCGCTTCTTTTGCCTCTGCCTCAAAACCCAAACTTTTCCTTCTTCTTGGAAGCATGCCTTGGTTCAGCCCATCCTGAAGAAGGGTGACCATTCTAATCCCTCTAACTATCGCCCCATTGCCCTAACTTCATCCCTCTCTAAGATTTTCGAAACTATCTTGAACTCCCATTTTCTCCGTCACCTTGAACGCCTTTCTCTTTTGTCAGATCACCAGTATGGCTTTCGCCAGGCGAAATCTACTGGTGATCTGCTCTCCTATTGCACCCATCTTTGGTCATCCTCTCTTAGGGATTATGGGGAAACTTTCGTAGTGGCCCTCGATATCTCCAAAGCATTTGACAGGGTATGGCACAAGTCTTTGCTAGCTAAACTTCCCTCTTTTGGTTTCTCTCCCCCACTTTGTTTTCTCATCTCTAGCTTCCTTGAGAGTCGATCCATGACAGTTGTTCTCGAGGGATCGATCTCTCGCCCTTTCTCTACCAGTAGTGGTGTCCCACAGGGTTCTGTTTTTTCACCTACTCTCTTCCTTCTTTTTATCAATGATATACTTCACACTGCAACTAATTCTATCCATTCTTACACTGATGATTCTACTCTTCATTCTTCTTCACATTTTCCCCTTCCTCCTAATATAAGAGCGTGGGCTCTTATCTTACATTACTTTAACTTTAATACTTCAACCTCTGATCTGTGGTAGCGTGACTCGAGGGTTAGGCTTATGGGTACATGTAATATGGTATCAAGTAATAGGAAGGAATAACGGTGTAGAACTGCAGGTGAATAATAGCCTCAACATACAAATACAATGATTTATTAAAAGCACAAAATGGTTATTAAATGACATTAGGTTTCAAGAACAAATAGGAACTCACTTTGTACTGAGGCCCTTAGGCCCAATTTCCACTTACACCACGACTGAGTGTACATACACAATAACACACATAAACTCTCTCACAGCACCTTAGCACCATTAAAACCCATGGCAATGACGCCAGTTACCACACTTGACTGCTCAAGCAGCACCAGACATAACACTCAACAGCCATGGTAGCTTCCTCACCACGTGGCACCTTCCAACAAACTCCGATAATTCCGGTGGAATAACACATCCACCAATTAGCTCTACTGAGTCATGGACTCATCCACCAATGATGGGGGCTGGCAGTTGTTTGTTGGGCCTGATGTTCTATGTAACCACGTGGGCAGTGAACGCGTTATGGGAAGGCTGGCCAGCTATGGGGCCCATAGGTTGTAGTGGGTTCTTGACGCTCGGGATTCACGGAGTTACCCGATTCTATTGGTCTTCATACATCTCCCAAACGAGTGGAGGCGTCCCCCAAGCTACAGACACGGCTTAGACTCTGACAGGACCCTGCGGGGTGATGATCGTGGGCTTGTAGGGTTACGTGATATTATGTGTCTAGCACTCAAGATGAATGGATGGAAACTCTAGGTGGTGGTTTTCTTATATAAAATATATTATATGAAAGAGAGTCTGGTGCTGGAGATGCCGTGTGGTGAGAGGCTTGCTCAAGAGACACGTTCAGTGAGTAGCGTGCTTGAGGAGGTATCTGTGCAGGAGCTTCGTTATAGGAGACTAGCCGAATTACCCGCGCCTTGCGCGGAACATTTTCTGTCGACCATACATGGGGATCCTTCATTTAAGGGACCACATGGGCCATGGATCATGTGTTTCATGACCAGATCATGGAGTTCTTTATCTTGCTCTTTTTTAGGGATTTCTGCAGAAATTGCCAAATCATATTCTTCGGCTTTGATTTTGTGCTCTGGAGCTATCCAGAAAAGAAAGTGTGCATGGGGTAAACCTCTCTTCTGGTACTCAATGGTGTACAGCCATGCTTGCAAAGTACCAAATATTCCCTTCTTCATATGTTCCATAAACTTTTTCACTTTTAATCTGAAGACTCTCGCAACAATATCTGGCCGATCATGACTCTCTTGTCCGGGAGCCAAATTGTCAACAATTTCGGGCCAACGTGGATTACATGTCATAGTGATAAAGTAATCTGCTCCTCCGTAGTGTCTCACAAAGGCCATCGCATCTGACCTTTTTTCATGAAGGTATCGAGGACCACCAGTATAGGTCGCTGGAAGCACAATGCGACGACCAACTTGATTTGGATCTCCATCAGCAGCAAGCACACTATCACGTAAATCTGAGTAATTTTCAGCACGGAGACTTTGCTGTTCTCTTCTCAAAAACTTCAATCTTTCAGTTTCTATTTTGCAGTATGCATCCACCAAGAATTGCTGGAAGAGTCGCCTTCCAAGCAAGAGGTAGTTCCCTTCTCTGCACATAATATGGAAAGAGTAAAACTGCAACTGTGTGACTTTCCGACCATTTCTCCCTTGCAAATATATGTGGTAGCCGTCTGTTCCATATTGAAATAACAGTGGATACATCAAAGGATCATAGGATCGATGTAGCTCTGAAATTCTCCTCAATGCACCTTATTTCAACTGAAGAACAATATCTCTATTTTCTGTAGGCTCATTTGACATTAAAATTGCAACTTCGGCCCCTGTTGGTGCATTAAAACGCCGAGCACGTTCTCCGTGGGCACGCTTATTTTCCCAAATTACAATTTTCTTGTCATTTATGTTTCCTTGCCGTACTTGCTCTAGCGCAGTCTTTAGCTCCCTCACATAATGATTATTTTCATTTAACCAGGCTGTAATTCTCTCCAATATATCAGCATTCAAGTTTTGATGCTCTCCTCTTGCTCTCAGTTGATCTTCCAAAGTGTCCAAAAAGTAAACTTGAATGTATCTTGCTCTTCTATCTTCAGGAGGCATCAGTGACCCAAGTTGGTGGTAAATTTGACCTTGGATTCTTACAGATGGATTCCAACCTTGGACAGATGCATCTTTGTGACCAAAGCAGGTCATGGCAAACAGAGAGTTGTACTCCCTGAGTCTTGACAAAAAGTGTTTGCTGAATTGACTTTCCCCTGTGAACAGTTCTTCAAATAACTGAGGCAGGGGTGGAAATTGATCCAGTGTAACCTTTCCATTTCTACAGCAAATTTCTTAGCGCCACACTGACAAAGTTTGGTCATTTCTCCAATTGCAGCCTTGTTACATGGGTCATTTTTGTCATTCAGTAATGCAGAACGTTTAGCATTTTGAATCTCACGTTGTCTTAAATTTTGAATCCTGTTTCTATCAGCAATTAAACGCTGTTGTCTCTCTTCTTCAGACTCATTTCTTCTTGCAACTATATGGCGAAATCTATCTTGCTCCTGTCTTTCTTGATGCTCACCCAAGGTTTCATTTTGCCGAGACTCTGTTTGCCTCTGTCTTTGCCTAGAAAGTCGTTCTTCCCTTGCATCACAGCTTTCAGATTGACGACGAAGCCTCATCTTTTGTGCATGTGGAGTATTTGCATAACTGGACTTTCTTTTCCGTGGCATAATGGATGTCTGAAAAAAAATAAATAAATGAAAATGTTAAAAAAGTAGAGGCATTAACTAATAATTTTTCTTGCCATAATTCTAGTGATGTTTTGTCATAGATAAAATGTCTAAATTTGCCAAATTTTTCTATAAAAGAGAGGTAATTTTTGTTGTTGTTTCACGTTTAATTAATAGAAAAAGCCCGGGATAATAAAGGTTCCAATACTCAAGTTATGGGCTTCCAAAATTTTCAATATAGGGGGGTTTAGCCCCCATTAGGGTGTCTTAATATTATTGAAATTTGCTGAACCCCGTGATAATAGAGGTTCCAATTCTTAAGTTATGGGCTTCCAAAATTTTCAATATAGGGGGGTTTAGCCCCCATTAGGGTGTCTTAAAATTATTGAAATTTGCTGATATTTTGTGAATAGGCATCATTTCTGGTCATTTACCTATGGTTTAAATTTCATTTAAATCGAAGGGAAAAAAATATCAGTGGGGGGTTTGTGCCCCCCAGGGACCCCCTTTGATCAAAATGAAATATACTTATCCAAGTACCCTGGGTAATGTAGTTTCAGAATATATATGGTTATGGGGGTCTATCTCCAAAACCCTAGGAGGAGTTCGTGAACAAACAGACAGAGGCTACAACTTTATATATATAGATGTTGCGTGTTGCTGTCCTCAACGTTGAATGAGAGCCGGACAGCGAGGAGCTTGCTTGGAGGAGGTGTTGCGTGTTCAGGAACGTAGGGCAGAATCAATCTCAATGGAGAGACAGAGCTTATATACACAGCAGCCGGAAGTAAACCCGTGGGAACGCGCCAGTTTCTTGACTCCGTTGCTAGGGTAGACGTAGCAGCTGGTGACCCCCCTCCCCCCCCCTGAGCAGTTGGCTGGTTGCTAGGATACTGTCGCATTGGAATGCAGATGTAGTTGTAGGGGAGAGATCCACTACAATACTCCCCCTCCCCTGGGGCGCTGTAGGAGACTTGATGTCGGCAGGGTTGTATCTCACATGTGAGACAAAACGGGCAGGGGTGTGGATCAGTCGGCTGCTGCGGGAAACGACTCTATCTGGAGGCACGAGATCTGTAGGAGAAGCAGAGGGAGAAGGAGGGTTGTGGATAGGACAAGGTTGTACTGGCAAAGAATGTGGTGCTTCTATCGCAGCAGGTGGAGGGGGACCGGGTGGGGTATCTGGGTCATTAGGGCCGGCTGCGGGGTCATCAGGAGCAGTAGGTACCTGAGGATGAAAAGAGGGTATGCAGAAATGTTGTGGGCGAGGTGGTGCGGGATGAATGTGTTCAAGGCGGTGGGAAGGCTGGCGTGGGGCAGTAGCCTTGAATGCAGAAACCGCTTGATGTCGTGTTTGTAGTAGGTAGTGACGGGCAGCAGGAGTGAAGTGGTCAAGGTCAGAAGTAAGGCGTGTGATGTGCTGCTTGACAGTGGCGGAGGTTATGGCACCGACCAGTCTCCGTCGATGTTGCTTCGCCGTGTAGTTGCAGGGAGCCTCACAGCGTCTAGCTTTAGCGCCAAAACGTTGATGGTACCAACAGAAGGTAGGTACATTGTGCTGGGGGCTGGCGGTGGGGTTTGGGGCAGGACAGGGGTGTTGGAGATGCCGTGTGGTGAGAGGCTTGCTCAAGAGACACGTTCAGTGAGTAGCGTGCTTGAGGAGGTATCTGTGCAGGAGCTTCGTTAGAGGAGATGTTGTGTGTTGCTGTCCTCAAGGTTGAATGAGAGCCGGACAGTGAGGAGCTTGCTTGGAGGAGGTGTTGCGTGTTCAGGAACGTAGGGCAGAATCAATCTCAATGGAGAGACAGAGCTTATATACACAGCAGCCGGAAGTAAACCCGTGGGAACTCGCCGGTTTCTTGACTCCATTGCTAGGGTAGACGTAGCAGCTGGTGACCCCCCCCCCCGAGCAGTTGGCTGGTTGCTAGGATACTGTCCCATTGGAATACGGATGTAATTGTAGGGGAGAGATCCACTACAGGCTTACTGATGGTTGAAAACGAACATCAACGTTTCAAAAGGACGTTAGGGACGTAAAAATATTTCACTCAAAGCACATCAGCTACGTTATTGTAACACTTGCACAATCAAACTATTAATTAGGTCAAATAACTTAAAATGGCGAGTTATAACACAGAGAAAGTAGACACACATACCTGTGGGGTGATGATCGTGGGCTTACTAACGGTTTTCAAAGTGCCAGGCTCACTCCTCGCCCATGCTAAGTCATAAATTCCACTTACTCAACTATGTCACTGTATTACGTTCCTGTACACTCTGACGTTTGAAACTGATGTCATGATCGTAATGACGGCTAACCTGATAAACTAATGATCCATATTACGCTTACACGTCCACAAAAACTTCCAAGTCTCCCAGTGGAAATGTCTGCTGTTCTCTCTGTTTCCTTGATGACGTCATCGAGTTGTCTTTTATTGTTATTATTATTATTATTATTATTATTATTATTATTATTATTATTATTATTATTATTATTATTATAATTGTTATTATTATTATTGTTATTGTTATTATTATTTTTGTTATTATTATTATTATTGTTATTATTATTATTGTTATTGTTATTGTTATTATTATTGTTATTATTATTGTTGTTGTTGTTGTTGTTGTTGTTGTTGTTGTTGTTGTTGTTGTTGTTGTTGTTGTTGTTGTTGTTGTTGTTGTTGTTGTTGTTGTTGTTGTTGTTGTTGTTGTTGTTGTTGTTGTTGTTGTTGTTGTTGTTGTTGTTGTTGTTGTTGTTGTTGTTGTTGTTGTTGTTGTTGTTGTTGTTGTTGTTGTTGTTGTTGCTTGTTGTTGTTGTTGTTGTTGTTGTTGTTGTTGTTTTTGTTGTTGTTGTTGTTGCTGAATCGCTGCTTGTCCAATTAACCAGTCCGTTCACACATATTTATATTTGGGTTTTAAGTAACGAAACCCAAACGGTAGTTCCTTTGTTTTATTATAAAAGGTTGTATATATAATTCCTGAGTGTATATCAACCGTAAGTCTCACTGTCTAGAGTGAATGAGAAAGGGACGGCGTTTATGTATGATAAACGTTAGGTCACGCCCCTAAGATATGACTTGAGGTGAGCTACTGAAGTTTAAGGGCATCGCAGTGCGTGCTTACAGAAATGCTGAGCTATGGGTCTCGCCCTTGGGTAAGTTGCCCGCCACGGTCAATCTCATGTCTTACCATAGACAGTGGAAAGTTACAGGGTGGTGAATCTGAATATAATATCAGATGTATTGACCCATTTATATAATACGCTCTGTTGATGAGACAGGCCTCATTACATCGCCCGGTCACCCACCGAGCTCCGTGAGGCCTAAATAACTCACAGAGTACAGTACATCCTAGACAACCCTAACCATGTTATAAAACAGATATGTAGACACTAAGCTGGGGAAATTACTGCAGGGTATTCTCTAACAGGGGACCTAGACTTTGTGTCGCACGGGTTAGTATGTTATGAACAATGTTGAATTTGGATGATACTGCCCAGTAATAACAGAACAGGAACATTATTGCCAGAATTAACATAATAGAGGGAATCGTAAGACTT